>NW_008751648.1:1254911-1533769 GCF_000230625.1 Exophiala dermatitidis NIH/UT8656 | reverse complement strand
AAGAGTAGATATCTCTTAAGTTAACGGCGTAGTTAATAGAGATATTAGAAAAAGTCTTTTATAGATCTCGTAATTAATATAATCGTAAGAGAGATTAGATAAAAGAGAAGACTGCTCTAGTCTCGTAATTAAAGTAATCGTAAGAGAGACTCTAAGAAGAAGAGAGAGTTTAGAGCAACTATTAAATAAATCTTACGTAATTAATATAATCGTAAGTAAGAGATTTTAAGTAAGTAGTTAAAGATCTTATAATAGGAGTTAGTCTCTACTAGTATAATTAAAGTAATCGTAAGTAGAGACGTCGGCTTATTAAGAGGAAGATATTAAGATCGGGAGATTTAGATACTATAATTAATATAATCGTAAGTAGTATCTCTAAATCTCGAGATATTAACGGAAGAGTTATTAAATCAGTAGCTCTATCCTATATATAGAATAGAGATCGATTCGAAAGTAATAAAAGATCTTAGAAAGTATTACGAAGTACTACTACGAGGTACGAACTAAACGTATATATATATTATAATATAAATTCTAAGACGAAGAGCTATAAAAGAGTTATACTCGGTTGCGCGAGTAAGTATACGGTAACCGAGACGTGCTAAGCCTTCGTCGAAGCACGTGCTAGTTACGTATAGACGGTATCACGTGGTGCGTTCAGTGGCACGTGATATTGGGATATCAAGCATGTCAATCCGTGACAATCTCGTAGTAATAGAGCGAGACGAGAAGGTACTAAACTAGAGATATACTATACGCTCGTACGTAGCTATACTAGACGATTAACTATTAAGGATTTAGTCTTCGGGTAATATCTTTATATAGAATAACGTATCTATTTATATAGTTAGTCGAGTTAATAAATAGTTCGAAACTTATAGTATATCGCGACTCGAATAGCCTCTCTATTCGCCTAATCTTAATCCTATCGAATACGTCTAGGCGATCCTTAAATAGTGCCTAAAGGAGTATTACCTATATCTACTAGAGCTCGGTAACTCGTAAGAGGCTCTCGATAAATTCGCTGGAGTAATAGTATAGGAGTAGAACGCTATATCGTAAGAGTAAATCGACGAAATAATAAGGTCGATTTATACGCGTATAAATAGCGTACTAGACGCTAACGGTTAGTACATACGCTTTTAACTAGTAAGAAGTACTAGGCTCTATAAATAGTACTATTTATAGAGCACTAGGACTAGCACAGTTAATAGCAGTTAAGAGCATTGAAATTGAGCAAGTCTGTGGCGAGTAAATGGCTATTGAGTAGGAGGGTATCGGGTGCGGGTGTGGTGGGGAATAGGCCCCCCGTCCAGACTTTTGGCATAGTACTGTAGAAGGCCAGTACTGTATGCTCGCCTAAATCGACCCTACTCTAATTCTACTTCGATCCTACTCGAGAATTACTATAGGATCACTTATGGGCTAAATAATATATCGGAGATCACGATAGGATTATAATAGGATTAGTATAGAGATCGCTATAGAGATTACTATAGGCTAAATAGCGTATCGAGGATCACTTATTAACTTAATTAAAAAAATTATAATTTTAATATTACGTAATATTTATAGATTATAGATAGTATAGTATAAGTCCCGGCTAGAATTTAAAAAAAAGAAAAATCCTAACGGTAGTCTTAAAAGAAAAAAGAAAAAAGAGTACTCCTAGTGAGTTTCGAATATAGTACTCTTTTTTTTGCTATTGTAGTAGCTGATACGTGATCCGGATCCGATTAGGATCAATGATCTGAGAAAATCAAACAGATCAAGCCTCCTATCCGGTTCAGCTGAACTAGGTCTGAACTGGGTCTGAACTAGATCGTACTATTCTAGATCCGATCCTAGATCGATCCTGGATTGAGCCCTTAGAGAAGGCCAGTATAGTACTGTATCTATTTTTCTATTGTAGACCTACTATAGCGCGATACAGTACATAGTAGTTGCGCCCTAAGGTTACTATAGCCTATATAGAATCTTATAGTGATTCTTAAGTAGGATCGGAGTAGGGTCGGAGTAGGGTCGATATACGATCGAAATAGGACTAATCCTTATTAGGCGGGCGTATATGTACATACTTAAGTAGTACTGGGTAACCTTATACGAAAACGATCACACTTAGGTATGGTATACATAGGGATTTCAAAGTGACTGACACTCCAGCTATTCAAGTTGTACACAGCACTGATCAGGCTCCCAGCTAGCACTATATACCTTTAAGGTATTATTCAAGGTCTCATCCACTGGCTCTTCGAAGATCAAGACTGGATCCCTTTCCTGCACTCCTTCCAAGCACACATATTCCTTATTGCTGTATCTACAAATTCCGCCCCGTTACTGCAGCAGACAACCGTTCAATCCCTTCACCAACAGCACCCAACGGCGGTTCAACCGTCACTACCGTCCAGTCCACAACTGTTCTGGTCAAAGTGGTGGTGGTCGGCTCTGCAGCCGAGTACCGCTCGCGAATGCCATGTAGAGGCACTCCCAGCGCCGCCGAAGGAGAAAGAGGAAGAGAAGAAGCGGCGCGCATAACGGCCGTCTTGACGAGCTGGCCCGAGTGTTGGAGCAAACCGCGGAGCGTGTCCAGATGATGAGGCACGCTGGCCTCAAAGTTGTGTCTGGCGGCCAACTTGAATTGAGCGAGGTGTGATCGAATATTTTCCAAAACCTCGGTGCGCTCTGCCGCAGTGGACTTCAAGAGGGCCTCGGCGGCAATGATTACCATGCCGCCGGCGAGTCCGCCGAGCACGCCGGTTGCCACGGCCCATTCTTGCGCGCGGTATTTGAGGACCGTGTTGACCGCCTGGATCCCCAGGTCTTCGATGCGGTAGTATATTCCTTTGGCCCTGCGTGCTTCGGCGACAGCTTCCTCGAGTGTTTGAGGGCGGCTGTTGGCGGCGCTCACCGGCATTAAGGCGGAGGGGGCATCGTCGACCCAGACGCAGTAGAGGTTGGAAGGGGCGACGTTCGGGTAGACAGTGACAAAAGAGCCTCGTAGAGGTTTTGATGCTTTGGTTGTTTCGTCGTCCTCGGACGAATCCCCCTCCTCCTCATCATCGCTATCAACCTGTCTCTTGCCGTACCGGTGTCCTCTGCTTTCTTCGGCCGCCGCTTTGGCGAGGGCGATGCTCCATTCGGTACCGGGGAGGGGCTCGTCATGCTCAACTGCGGCTCGGCCGGCATTGGACTCTTGTAAATCGTACGGCAGCACAGGAAACACACCGTCGAAATCCTCCGCCGAGGCAACATCTGCTTGTTGCTCCAATTGCAACCGATCTGGCCCCTGGGGAACGACGGCCTCGACCCGTCCCCAGCAGGTCATTTTCACCTGGAGTGCGTCCCGCGGACCAACCGTGAGCGGCTTGGTGGCGTTGACGAACTGGGCGTTGACGCAGATGTTGTTTGCATTGGGCGATGTGTCGTAGACACTTCCCTTGGCCATGTGTGGGGCAATACGCACAATGGTCCCTTCAATTCCGGTAAAGCGGATCGACAGGTGCAGACTGGCGGCGAGACGGATCAAGTCAAACAGGTCCATGAAGATCTCGTGGTACAAGGAGTCGGCACGTTCCTTTTCCATTCCAGTCCGATCGGTTTTGGCCCTGAGTGGGTCGAAGATGGGCGGGGGAAGGAGAGGTTCGAGCAGCTGAACAAGATGTCCTGCGAGCTCAAAGGCCGCGACATCGAGATTGTTGCCATGTTCGTCAGGGAAGTAAGGGTCCTCGTCATTATCATCATCGCTGCCGTAGCCGAACTTCAACCGCTCCAGAACCTCCGCGCGCTTCTTGCAACGGACAAAGGCGTCGTAATGGATGTACTCGCGGTCGATGGCCTCGAGTTCTTTCAGTTGCTCGTCCGGGACGCCAAAGGCCGTATGGTTGAAAATACGGTGCTTGAACCATTCCCCAATGATCCCGTGGATCAGGGGCACCCGGTGTTCGGGCTTGGTGAAGAAGCTGCGCCAAGTATACCGACTGCCGTCGGCGATATATTGTGCCATCAACATCAGCGGCTTGTATTGCGTGGATAGCAGATGCAAGGGCCAGGCAGCCTCCTGGGGGGCGGTGAGTTTGAAATCGAAATGCCGCTGCGACAATCGAAAGCTCATTTCTTGCAAGCGGACAAATAGTGCCGAGATCTCCCCAAGTTCCAGCGCTCTGGGCCGACCAAGAATCTCCTGAAACAGCCCATCTGCGTCTTCGATGGTCAGTGGCCGCTCAGCGGCCGGAGTAGCCTCCTTGTTGCCGGCAGGGTGAGTGTGCTGTCCTTCGTTCGTCTTCTTGGAATGCAGCTTAGCTTGGTAGTGCGCATATTGCGCACCAGCATAGCCCGGACCAGATCCTGGAGATGCGGAAGGTCGGAAGTCCGTAGGCGTTTCTCGAAATTTAACACGTTTCGGAGAGGAGGCTAACACCGCCCCATCGTCACCGTCCCCAAGACGACGCTTTGATAACTTCACTGATGATGGTGTAGTACCTCGTGTAATTGCCCTGGGAGGACTTGTGCCAGCTGTCGGCGACCGTCGAGCGGGACTTGCGCGAGACGGACTTGGGGTTGCCGTTTTCTTCGTTTGTTTCGATGACGGTGTATGCGCCGAGCCGGTCTTGCGCGCGGATGGAGGACTTGATGCGTTTTGTAGTGGATTTTTTGGGTAGGAAGAATGTCGCAATGAGGGTTCTTTCAGCGTACGCCCTGCTTCTTCGGAGGAGTCGGTTGACCAATCTTCCATCATTGTGGGGAGCGCATAACCAAAAGGGACGTCGGAAGAATCATCGTCGTCTTCGTAGTCGTCGTCGGGGTCTACTGACCGAGCCCTGGCTTTGCCTTTGGCCTTCTTGCTTGGTTGACTCGAGGCCTGAGGTGGTGACAGTCTCGAGGTTTGAGGTGGTGACTGTACATTGGTGCCTCCAGCACCGGGCGATGTTTGTTGAACTGGTCTTCTGTAAGGAGAAGGTCTCGTCAATATCCTTCTCGGCGGCAGTTTCGAAGCCGGCTTCTTCGAAGGTGACATTTTGTGTGACCTATGAAGGATCCTGCAAGTTAAGTCAAACTCGAACGGTGCTCTGGAAATGGAGAATTCAGCAAAGAGTGGGAAACGGAGATGTGGGACAAAAAGGAAACACAGGTGCGAAAGGAATATATCGTGAAGCGCGATCATAGTGAAGCATGCTTGCGGTGAAGGTCCTGGCTGCCGAAAACAGAAGAAAGAAAGAACACGGGAGTCCGGCTGTTTTCAGTTTGGTTATTCTGAATTTTCATTGTCACAATAGGAGGCGCCGTTGTGTTCGATGAACCACGGAGTCCGTCTGAAGTACAACTGTCATTGACAAAGACAATCTTTCAGTTGAGAAGAGATCGCAAAGATGTAGACAAACTCGAAGGCTAGATGCGGTTTTAGTGCAGATGCTGCGTGTCTAACCCCTTGGCCTTTACTCTGTGGTCGTATTCGCAGTGCCCTTTGGCTGGTTCTCGATATCCTGGATACTCCCATTGCTGCTATTGGGCTGTCGCTCACAAATGGGCGATGCATTCGATTTCAACCTGAGATGTGGTCAGCCAGTATGTCCGGGCGTGGGCTGGAAGAAGAATCCTACATCAGTCTGCATCGGCAGCTCCTTGACGCAAACGCATGTTCTGGCCGGTTTCGGGTCCGGGATGATTTCTAGGACTGTTTCTGGTCAGCTTTTCTGGAATGCCCGTGTGGAATGTGCCCGGGCTCGAGCACGGATTCAACCAACGCACAGGCCTTGTTCATGCCGGCATAGTCCGCCATGTCCACGATGAAGATGTTCATCTTGACAATGTTCTGCAGGCTGCTTCCGGCCTCCTCAAGCACGTTCTTGATGTTCTCCAGTGCTTGTTTCTGTCAAGATTGCGGTTAGAACCATCTAGATCAGGGTGAAAACATTGGACGGCTCTTGGCTTACCGTTCGGTCTGTAATGCTCCCCTCCACCAGCTTGCCCGAGGCAGGATCAATCCCGATGTTGCCGCTCACATAGACTGTGCCGTTGTGGATGATGGCTTGAGAGAACAGGGGTGACTTGAGCCCCTTCTCGGACACAACTGGTTGCTTAGGGGCCATCTTTACCGATGCTTCTTGTAGTAAAATAATGCGAATTGGGACACTGGCAACTTTTGGTCTCAAACTAACTCTAGCAACCTCTACAAGATAATCAATCCAAGGAGTAAATACTGGCAGAACGAGAGGGCAAATGCAGAGAGGTCCTCGACTTAAGCATTATAAGGCACTGCGCCAGGGAAGGAGGAGCCCGATCACGGCGGGCGGACAATTCCGCGGCCGGAGTCTCTTTCTCGTTCCGCCGGTTAAACTTACAACATTGACCAGTTCAATGTCAGTACAAAGAACGTACATGGTGGGCCCCCTCGGCCCTTTTTCCCCCTGCTCTTCATTATCCCGTCTCCCCACGGATGCCCGTATATCACACATCCACAAATGCATCGTCACGACTATGGCCGTCGTCCTCCTCCGTCTCCATCACTTGAAGAATACCTAGGTAGATAAGTACCAACCAAAGGATCCCGGTGTTGAGGGGGCGTAGAAAAGTCCTATCACCACCGCTCCCAGCCGCGGTTGGGTCTTCCTCTCCGTCTCGCCAGACGCTGCCTTTCCATGGCAGCATGATACCGCTCCTGACGAGCGCGCTCTCGCTCTCGCTCCTGCTGGGCTCGGGCATGGTCTTGTTCTCTTCTTTGCCGGTTCTCGTCAGCAACAGCAAGTTCGGCTCGTAGCCGCCGAAGCCGACCTTCATCACCCTGATCCCGCAGGTTGTCCTGCATCCCTTGGATATGCTGGATGGCACGACCGTCTATTTCGGCGATCTCCCGATTTTGTCGCTCGATGCGCTCTCGATGTCGCTGAGCTCGCATGTTCTCCAATTGCTGCAGGTCTTCTGCAATAGCCGGGTCCAGGGCGTTCCACGGGACCGGTGGTTGCCATGGCCACACCGCGTTCCATCCTTGATCTGGATGTCGCGGGTACCGTTGCCCGCCATACTCTGGTCTTTCGCGGTATCCTCCATATCGGCCTGGCAAACCGTCACCGTCATCGTGGTGTACCTCTCGATGTCGATCATGCAGTGCATCAGGGTTGAGCCCTAGTGTCCAGGAGACGATCCGGCCCCGACGTCCATTGTTGCCGGTATAGTGCTCGTCCACCGGGAGCCAGTACGTCTGCTTGCATGGACCCCATCCCCGCGTGATTGGAATCCTCCGACGCATATATGTCCATTCGTCGTCTGCCATCCTGGTGGCTGGCTGCGGAAGATGGTCTAAGGAATAATGGTTTCCCGGAAAGCTATGAGTACACTCGCAGCAGGTAAGTCCTTCTTTGCCGGCAGGTGCTCTCTCCTATTTGTACTATAACTGCTGCCGATACTATCCGGCCGCTGGGTGCAGGTTACACCAGCAACGCAAGGCAAACATTACGAGGCGACCATTCAGGAAGCCTCGACACCGCCTTCCGGAGACAACAAGCCGCCTTTGTGTGTATACACCTTTGCCGGCATATTCCGGGGGTGCCCGGCTGGGTTGAAGCAAAGCACGTTGCATTCGCACCAACTGCCGAGCGTCACGCACACAATTCAGGGGAAATTAACCGGCTATTAGCATGCATATAGCATAGGAGAGGCGACAACATACTGGAACGCAACCACGTCTGCCTGCACGATTCGAAGACTGACAACGGACGCAGTTCTTGGACGGGCGACCAGTTGGTGTCAGAAAAGACCATGAGAGATCCATGCGAGGATCCAGCGCCAACGCTCGGAGACAATGTTGACATGGCATGCCTTTAAAACGGGCTTGACCCTTCGTGGGTGTAGTAGGAGTTGCAGGTGCTGAACATGCGAGTCAGCAGGACGTCGCATGCGCCAGAACTCACACTTACGTCCAGAACCGCCTGGAGGCGGCGAAGGCGGCGGGGGAGCCGCTGCTGCACTCATTTCGGTCCTGTGAACATGTTAGACGCATGCGAACCATAGGCGAACCTGACACACTTACTGGAAACCAACTGGCTAGATGGGGTGTTGACACACGATCCTACAAGAGACGAGTATGCGAATTGGGTGCGGTTCTCTTGGGATCAAAATGAAGAGTGTGTTGGTGGCACAGCCTCGTGGACCATGTTGTCACTCTTTTTGTCCCTCAGGCTGCCTCGGCCGTACATCCCAAAAGTAAACAGCCGCAATCAGGGCCAATGCCACTGTGCCACCCCAGCGGGTGCGGGTCCGCTTGGTATGCTCTACTGATTTGATGGCATCCCATCTGTTGGGTTCTTTCGTGGTGCCCGCGAAAATAGACGGTTGCTGCAAAACGTTGTCTGTCAGAGACTTGTCACCAACATTCTTGGTTGAAGTGCTTGAAGCTGTATGTGCTGCCTCTTAATCCCCAGACATTTTGAAGGTGGACTTGAACGAAATGCAGAACCCGTACACTTACAAGGATCCTTGTGATGTCTGGCTGAACGGCCGTGACATTGAAAGGTCGACTCTCAGTCTAAAGGACACTGCCAGTGGCACTGCTGGCCATGCTGCATGGAAGGAGCGACGGATGACCATGTGGTGGTGATGACGGCGGCAAGAGCGATGTCCAAGCAGGTGCAGGTGCAGGTGCAGGCTCGAGTTCGAGTTCGAGTTCCATATTTCCTCGCTTCGCAAGGAACTTGAAGGTTGGCTAGGTCTGTGATCCGGCTGGAGCAGGAGTGCTTGCTTCTTTAAGTACAAATCGAGCAAAGGGATCAATCGAATAGACTTAGGTCCACTGCTCCTCGAACGAATGCATTCCCGCACACTTGCACTCGAAATCCTCTCGTTTCCCGTTCGACGCAAAAGTCAAATACGGGCTAAACAGTGCTGTACTTCAGCGCGGAGGACCAGGGGAGGATTTGCACCGGGATAAGTCACGTCTCATCCAAATGCCTCGAAAGCCTAAATGGAGTGATAAGCAAGATGGATGGCTGCTGAGCCGAAATCTCAACTGAAGATCTATCCCTTCACTGAGCCAGATCGTCCCATGATTGTCGTCGTCACTAATACCACTGGCACCAGGCCTTTAGTCATGGATGCCTGGCTACCAGGTACTTCAGAGTGCGTAGGATATTCTTGATAAAGTCCCTATGTAGGGAGATATTGTGTTGTTTACCTAGTGGTGAACAAGGGCGATGGTATGTGGTGTATCTCAACGTCAACCATGAAAGTATGGTTTGGTAGCAGCTGTGGCTTAAATATGTATATACAGACGGACCCTGCGTTTCCTTTCTGTTTAGCCGGTAAGCCTAGAGCGAACCTAAACACTACCCCCATAAACTACCTGGATAGAACGGTACTAATGTAAGGTAGCCGTGTAGTGGTTTAGACGAACCCATGTTGCTGTATCCAAGCAACACAACATCTTGTTGTTACCATGTACAGCACCTATGTAGACAAAGACAACAATTAAATCCCCCATACCGGCATTTCGCAACACAGAAACCCCCAAGTTGCAGTAAAAGACCTTGAGTAAATCTCGAACACCGAACCCCTAAGACGATGACAGAACCTAAATTATATAAGGATGTTTACTTATATCAGAATCTGTAGCAAACATCTATCTGTCCAGACCATCCTTCAAACCTTTGCCGGGACTCCCACGACAGGACACACCGCGCCCTTTGGTGCGGTCTCCAGGTTCGGATGCGGCTGCACCTTGTTCTTGTGGTGAGCGAGCGAGGCATTGGTGACAGGACAGACGTCCGAGTCCTTTGCTTCGGCCGTCGAAGGGTGATTGGGCGGGAGCACGCTGGAAACGGCCCCGACAACCGGACAGATTGCCTCGTCCATTTTCTGTTGTTCGGGCTCGCTGACAATCTTGGAGAGGGCAGGGCACGCCGCTGCGTTGGGGAGCTTGTCGTCCTCGGTGACCGGAGTCTCGAAGATGCCCGGGTGTTTGTGCAGGTTGTGGTGATGGTCGGTTTTGGCTTTCGTGACCGGGCACACGAGGCCTGGCTGATTCATATCGAAGTCCGGGTGTTTGGGAGGGAGGACGGTGTTGGTGGTGCCAACCACGGGGCACACTTGGCCGGTCATGGTGAAGTTCAACTTGGGATTTGATGGTATTTGTTGCTCAGGCTATGGGTGTCCGGGGCTGAGGCGGTGACCGTCTAGGCACTCTTGATATCGAGGCGTCTGCGGAAGGGAAGATTTCTCTGAGAAATGGGATGGATAGGTAGGTGACGGGGTCGAGAGGTCAGACTGTTTCAACTGCACAGGATGCGATTTCAGGCGGCTATGTAAGTCTTGTCCTGCCAAAGGAAAGTAGAAAATCAAACAAACTGAGACGAAACTATAAACTGCGTGTTAAGTGACCCTGGCAGCCTCGTTAAAAGTTCTGGCCTCGAATGACGCATGTCACATGTGACGCCTTCCCCACGTTTTACTAGTCGAAAAGGGCCAGCAGCCAACCAATGAGACGAGAGCAGTTTTTAAGCACTACTAGTACTGGCAATCTTGGACGCATCCGGTCTACCACTCTTGGTGTTGCAATCCTCATATCTCACAATAAGCAGTGGTCGGTGTTGGGTCTATGTCTCAAGGCAAACTTGACGGCTGGTTCTCCAGCGACGTCGCACAGGGCCAGGGCAACCTCGAATTCTAGTCGGCCCAACTTCGAAGCAAGGTTCGCGCCTTGCTAAAACCCCAGGGCTGTTGGCCATAGCCGCGACATGCCTGGATTCAAGGCTAACCCCGTTTTCTCCCCATTTCAATCGCCTTGACGGCTAGGGCGGTGGTCAAGCCTCGATTACCAATTTTGAGGCTTGTCTTGCCAGTCTGGCACAGCCAGCCAATCTCCCACCCGCCATCTTCTTGCTGGCTTGCCTCGATTTTCCTTAGGTCTACCTCATCCTTGATACCCATATTGAGGCACGCAATCACTCGCATGCTCAGTTCAAGGGCGTCTCCATTGGCCCCAATTCGTTCCTGCAGTCTCTCTCGCAGCAGCGATGCCGTGCGACGATACATGTCGCTTTCAGGATTCGCACTCAGGAGATGACTGAACAGAAACAGGAAGACGTCGGCCGTAGGATAGTAATAAGTGCCATCCAGGTAGGCTCGATAGAAGAGGACATCCGAGATCCAGTCCTTACTTGGCTGGAGTGCCGGTGAATCACCACGCGAGAACTTGTAGAAGAGGCGAAGCGCGTTGACGCAGACGGCCGGATCCACACGGGGGCGTTTGTTGTCGAAGTAAGTCTGCCATGAATCAGCATGCTCGGTATACCCCTCAAACATTCCCCCACTGCGCTGCACGTACTTACCATGATGATGCCGTCAGCATTGGTATACCGCAGTACCTCGTCCATGATGTCGTTGGCCTTCTTGACATCGTTGCATAGTAAAACAAGTGCCAATGCAGTAGTATCAATATCATCAGGGAACTTCTCAACGGTGTCAATCGGCTTTTCTGTGTTCTGGTTAGGACCGTGCGGAAACCATCCTGTCAATGCTCACCGATATAATAGTTCCACGTCCAATCGTAGAAAGTCAAGGTGACGAGATCACTGGACATTCCTCAAGGTCAGCTACACCAATTGCTGTATTACTGGGCGACGAGAGTATCAGGATTAACCCACATATCTCCCACGGCTTCGTACAAGAACAACTGGGCGAAGTTATCTTTGACTTCTCTGCCCTGGGTGGTGGCACTCCACATCTCCTTTGCATTGTTGTTCAAAAAGGCAAGACCTCTCTCGATAGGATCATCGAAGACATTCTTCAAAAATTGATTCAAGCCTAGCGCTCCGGTGAACCTCAGGCTCTTGATACCCAGCGACCGTGCAGCAAGCACATTCTCGCCGTTGTCGTCCACTAGCACGACTTCACTGGGTTTCAAGCCCGTCTGCTGTAGGACATGGCGGTAAAAGCGAAGCTCAGGTTTGCACATCCCCACCGCACTAGAAGTGTAGAATCCATCAAACAGAGACCACTCGAAGCGCGTATCTTCTTTCAGAACTTGCCATTCCGCTGCTGGTATGTTCGACATGAGGTATACTTTGATAGCCTCTCGGTAGGTGTCCTTGATCGCCCTGATGATATCAAACACCGCACCGTTGGGTGACAAGGACTCGCGGGCCTTGTCGAAAGCTTCGGCGATATCCGCTTCTGCCACGTCGTATTGTTTCGACAGTTGGTGATAACATTCATCTTGTGACATCATTCCAAGGTCATAGTCATACCAGAATCGTGTTTTGCGAAATCGGTGCAGCATGGCCGGGGCCACTGGCAGGGATTCTGGAGCTGTCCAGTTGCACAACACGTCGCCAATGTCGAATATAATGCCAGGAAGCTTGGGATACTTCTTTGCTTGGCCATTTGTGGTTGGTTGGTCGCCGTTAGATATACCGATTTTGTCCTCTGCGGCAGAACTTCCGTTGATGCTCTCTCTTTGCTCTGCCATAAGACGTGTCTGATTGGTCTCTTTGAGGCCATTTGGAAGTCCAACATGATTGGAGTGCGGTGGCAAGGCTGTCAGGGGCATGCCACTCTCCATTAGTTTCAACTGTTCGGCATTGAGATGTTCTTCGGGCAATTTAGTCTTACACCGGGGTACTTCCTCCTGTGATGCAGCTGCCTGCCGCTCAGCTGGGACTTCTACATCGCTCAGCCCCTGAGCTTGGGTAGCTTCCTGGTTTTCCATGTCAGTCGTTACCGGCCGGTGCAGCGAACAATAAGGATCAAGTCCAGTGGTGGTTACGTTTGCTATAGCGATAATGGTGGGATATTGGCAGATTGAAGATCCGACAGAGCAACGGGAGCAATGATGAAAGAAGTCGGGTACTCTTGCCCTGACCCTCTTATTCTGATTGCCACGGCCATTGTCACCTTTACCTTGTTAGTGGGTATCACTACCGTTGGGACTTACCGTTTACACCGTGGATTCCGTTACCTCCCTGGGTCCCAGCAATCAGCCGACGAGGTGGGATACCTCGCGTTAGGTAACACCAACGGTCCGTGGTACAATGTGGCCACGTACCCGATCTGCAGAAATGCATGCAGCCATTGTCCGCAACTTTTAGGGATTTGGGTGGATACATGGGCCTAGATACCCCATTTGCCACGTCAAATTCAATGTGCTGGCGTATGGTGATAAGTACCTTGAGATAGACAAGGACGATCCCAAGACGAGTAGTGCTAACTCTGTTTTGGAGGAATAGTGAAGTAGCTTGGCAAGTGTCGGTACAAACATGACTCGACTGACACATAGAGTCAAGTGCGAAACTCGGCCACGAGGCATGTGCCATGATAGCCACAGAGACATGTTCACTTCGTCTGTGGTGGTAAGTCAGCACCAACTTGATATGTGTGGAGAATGAGTTCATCGGATGATGCTTATTCGCCAGGGCCGGCCCGTCAACGGAGTAGGTGGTTTCAAAGATATGAATCTCCCATGGACGAACGGGTAAGACTGGCCTGAGCAACGTTGGCTAAAGTCAGTAACGTGCATTAGCCTGCTGCGGTCTCATCTATCAAGTCACTGGCATGTTTCCATGGAACTCGGCAGTGCTTGCATGAGGGCGCCATGGCTACTGTTCATTGCGAATTCTCGATCCTGGACGTGCTGAGTTGCACTTCGCTGCGGCCTTGAGAGGCGGTGAAAGCATGCAGGTGAACCTTTCTGGGTGAAGACCACAAGTAGAATCGCGAGGACTAGGGGTGCCGTTATTGGACAGTAGGCGAGATAACTCTCTCATTTTGGCCTGGGGGCTGGACGTGTGGAGATGTTGCGTGAGTCGCTTGCAAAGTTGCCTGTGCGCTCGACGGACGCGAGCCACTGATTGACTATCAGCACTGGCATGCTGTGGCCCCAGCAGACAGTGCCGAGAAGCGGTGGCCTAATCACCAGCCTGCTGCAGCGCCGAGAGCCCTTTGCGCAAGGGTGGGTAAGAGGAGTCGCCAGTGCTTATGGACAGATGGAGCTCGAGGAAGCTGTCCGGATGATGAATGAGGTCTGTGAGATGGTGAGATGGTGATGAGCACCATGGCGGGAGGGGTGGAAAAGCAGCGACAACTTCGTGCACTGGCACCGAGCCACAGCCACCAACCAGAAGGGTTACTTGTTGACGCCGCTTTACCGAGTATCTATCCCCCAAATGCTGCCAGTACTATGCAGTACTATGTATCATAGTAGAACTTGCGATCACGAGACATTTGGGACAAATGGTAGTACCAGCGTACTACCACCTTATCCGGGACATACCTAAGGTAACCTAGGTACGGCTGCGGGACTATTATTGAACGATTGATTGTGCAAGGGATTTGAACCGTACTGAAGTGCATGTAGTCTCACTTGCAAGATCGTCACCTACTACTAGTGCCCACGCATCAACCATGTCGGCGACTGATACAACCCTCAAGGGCAAATATCCAGCCAAAGCCCACTGTCGCCGGGTTGCGAAATACCTGACCGACGCGGGCCTTGCACGCGATGGAGTCATCTACCTCGAAGCGCAAAAGACACGAATGGTCGAGGACGACGACCAAGCCGTACCCTTCCGCCAGCGACGGTACTTCTTCTACCTGTCCGGGTGCAGACTCCCAGATGCCCACCTGACGTACAACATCCCGCAAGACATCCTGACGCTGTTCATCCCACCGGTTGACCCGGACAGTGTGATATGGGCGGGGCTGCCGGAGTCGAAAGAGGAGGCACTACAGAAGTACGACGTGGACCAGGTCTTGTACAGCGACGAAGTCAACGCCGCGTTGGCCGCATATGGAACACCCCAGTCCAAAACCACCGTCTACGCCATTCCCGAGCAGGTCTCGGAACACATCACATTCCTCCCATTTGCGGCGACGGACTTCGATCACCTGAAGACGGCCATCGACGAATGCCGAGTGATCAAGGACAGCTATGAAGTCGCATTGATCCGGAAGGCGAACCAGATCTCGACGCTCGCCCACATCGAGGCCGCCAAGGTCGTGCGCACCGCGACCAACGAGCAAGAGCTGTACGGTGCCTTTATCGGCACGTGTATTTCCAATGGCGCCCACGAGCAAGCTTACCATTCCATCTGCGCCAGCGGCACCAGCTGCTCGACCCTGCACTATATCCGCAACGACCAGCCCCTGCGTGAGCGGTTGAACATACTCCTCGACGCCGGTGCAGAGTACAACTGCTACTGTGCCGACATCACACGCACTTTCCCCATCTCGGGCACATTCACCCCGGAGTCACAGACCATCTACGACATCGTCGACGAGATGCAATCGTCCTGCTTTAAACTTCTTCGCGCCAACGTTCGCTGGGAGGACGTGCACGAACACGCCCACTGGGTTGCCATCCGAGGCCTCAAGAAGGCTGGTATTTTGGTTGGGGATGAGCAGGACATCTTTGACAAGAGAATCAGCGTCGCCTTCTTCCCGCACGGTCTGGGCCATTACTTAGGCATGGACACCCACGACACTGGCGGTCATGCCAATTACGACGACCCGGATACCATGTTCAAGTATCTGCGAGTCAGAGGGAACGTGCCTGCTGGCGCCGTCATCACGGTTGAACCCGGTATCTATTTCTGTAAATTCATCCTCGACCCTGTCCTGGACGATCCAGAGTTGAGCAAGTATATCGACAAGACCGTGCTGGACAGGTATTGGGCTGTGGGCGGGGTCCGGATCGAGGATGACATCCACATTACGGAAGATGGCTACGAAAACTTGACAGATACGCCCAAATTATAAGACGACTGATAACGACATAAATAGACAGGTCCTGTAGATAGCAGGCTTGACACCAACAATAAAAGAGGTGGTCAAGATGACGATATCGCGTTGCTTCAATAATGGCCCGGTATCCGAAGGTTGAGCAGGACGGCACTATGGAGACGGTTCATACATTTTCTGATAGACCCTTTCGCCCTCACTCAATCAATCCTTCCATGTCACGACCTTGGTCCTCGCCCACTCATCGAGACCCTGCAGACTGTTAAATCGCCCGAACCCACTCTTCTTTGCCCCGCCATGTGGTAGCGCGGCTTCATCATGGATGGTCATCGAGTTGATGTGCACGGCGCCGGTTTCGATTTCACGGGCAATGCGCAGTCCTCGTCGCAGATCTTCAGTGAAAACCGCGCTGGATAGACCATATTCGGTATCGTTGGCGATTTCGATGGCCTCTTCGTCCGAGTTGACCACCAACAGGGATACTGTCGGGCCGAAAGATTCGGTGTGGTAAAGGTCCATGCCCGGCTTGACGTTCTCGACGACAACAGGTCGCATCTTAGTCTTGGAGGATTCGCTGTGGTCCGGGTCCCCATAGACAGGTTTGGCACCCTTGGAGAGTGCATCGGCCAAGAGCTTCTTGTTCTTCTCGACTGGCACCGCCGACACGAGTTGCGGAACACCCATGCCCTCGTCGCTGAACACCTTTTCCATGGTGGCTTTGAGCGCCGACCGGAACTGATCGACAATTTTGGCATTGACCAGAATCCGCTCTGTGGCCATGCAGATCTGGCCGGCGTGAAGGAAAGCGCCCAGCGCACACTGGAACGCTGCTGTCTCGATATTGGCATCTTCGCAGACTATGGAGGGTGCCTTGCCACCAAGCTCCATGACTGTTGGCTTGAGGTGCTTGCCGGCGAGAGACGCCACGATGGAGCCCACAGCGGTAGAGCCGGTGAAGTTGATCTTTTTGACGGCTGGATGGGAGATCAGAGCACTAGTAACTTTTGCAGCATCTGCGGGTCTATGGTAGATGGTGTTGAGACAACCTGCTGGCAGCCCAGCTTCGTGGAAGACTGAGGCAATGGCCCAGTACACCGCCGGGGATGCTTCGGGACCTTTGAGGATGACTGTATTACCCCTGGAGAGCCATTAGTTCAATTCGCCGGCTACGACAGTGCCAGCAGCGCAGTTGGACTCACATTGCCAGAGGTTGCAGACAGGCGCGCACTCCCAAAGCATGGGGAGCGTTCCAGGGCGCAATGCCCAGGACCACACCGTATGGTTCTTTCAGCACCAGCGCGCTGCTACCCTCCTCCGAAACGACCGGCATGCTCGAAGTGGTGGCCACTTGAATCAAGCCTGCAACGGTCTTACAGGCCTCGTAGGCCAGGTTATGTTCAAAGCCAAACATGGACTCGGGCAACCCCGTCTCTGTATTGGCATAGTGTAACTGCTCGTCCCTCCTCTTTTTGAAACCCTCTGCAGCTCTAAGAAAAATGTCTCTTCTCGTGTGCGGCTTCGTCTTTGACCATGTTTTGAAGGCCTTCTCTGCTGATGCGATGGCTTTCAGAGCGTCTCCTTCGTCGGCAGCGGAGCATTGGTAGAGAACTTTGTGATCGAGAGGGGAGACAACATCGAACGTTGAGGAGAGTTTGACTTCTTGACCGTCCAGCCATAGTGGAATGGTAGAAGACGAGTCGAACTTCGACAAGGAGGCGCCGTTAGCGCCATTGGTAGCCATGTTGGCTCGTCCCGAAGATGGATGGGTATAAATTCAGCAGGTCGAGTCTGACCCAGATTCTTGCAGGCGTTGTAACTCTAGAAACACTCAGTATTAGCACTCTGTACCTCTTAAGGGCAGAACCTCAAGTTGTAGTTATAAAGGATGACAGCGGCTGTGGACAGCGGCATTTCCACAAGGCAATTCCAGGCAATATTGGGATGAATTGGTTCGGCATCGTCTATCGGAACGGGGATTGCGGGGGTTCGTACGCCTGTCAGCGACCCAACGCCCGGGCTGCGGGGGGTTTTTTCCGACTGCAACTTGAAGGAGGGGTGCCTACAGTACAGTACAGTACTACCTACAGTCCCTGTACATATTGTACAGTACATTCCCTGCCTGGTCAGGGACCAATAATGTAGGCGCCTGCTTACTTACCTGCGATTTGTTTGTGCCATTGCCCTGGCCATGGAGGGAGAGGAGGCGCGGACTGCTGCCAAGGAACAAACCACTTCCTGTGCCGTACCACGCAATTAAGCCCTGGCGCAAAGCCAGAGTCTGCTTGCGGCGACAGAATTCGCATGACCAAGCATTTTCGTCGATGGTCTTTATTATTGCTGGGTGTGCCGACCGCATCGGACGAGCACCGCCAATGCGCGTTTTGGGCAGCCGGAGTAACACCCACCTTCCATTCCACCTCAGTTGTCTAGATCTGGCGCCCGGAATGTTTGAACTTGACATCATGTTTTCAGTGCAAACAAACTGCCCACAACTCGAACAATTGGCGGGGGAGAGGTCATGCTAGTATGTTAGGCGCAGGCGGCAGCTCTCGCCCGAATGCAGCGTACCCTTCTGAACGCGATGTGCAAGAGATGAAGCGAAAGGACCGTCACTCGTCAAGAAGGCGACACGAAGCCACTAGCGAGACAGGAGGAGCCCAGATTTTACAACGCTGTACGTTGAACAAGCACAACTCTCAAAATAGAGCAGCAACAGCATATTAGGCTCTGGAGCCTTTCCCAAGCTGTTGCTAGGCTTCGGCATCGGTGTCTCCGAGCGCTGGCATACGGTAGTCGCCCAAGAGTTCGTCGCCGATAGCGCATCTGTTTTCTAAGCAGTCTCCAGAGCACTCACTGTAGATTGAGCTGGGACGCTCTCTTCAGCAAACTGGTTCAGGCGTGTGCGGGTATGTATTGCTCTTGTGGCCTTCTTTTCATTTCAGGTGCCCGAGCTCTGCAAATAACGTTCGGAGGTTCGCCGCCGCGCGGGGACGACTTTGGTGTGTTTTTTCCACACATGCGGTCGTCTCGACGTCAACAAGGGTCTTGTATGATCTGCTGGCATGTGGTCATCCGTACTCGGCCGTCGCAAAGATTTGCCTGCAAGCCCAAACCTGGTGGGTATCAGACCACATTTGCGTAATTGCTTCGCTTCGCCAGATATGCGTTCATGGCCACTGGACGCTCGCAGTGCTACCTTGTGTGTTCCAGCTTTGACGGCGCACTGGCAGGTAGCGTGGCATGCACCATGTTGCAAAATACCTCGTCCTGCGCCTCAGCTGAGCCATCATGCAGTGACATTCTCTAGGATGTCCCCGTGGATAGGAGAGGCCTTCAGACGAATCTGTTAGGGTGACTATGGGTTTGCGACGAAATGATCGCTTTTTATTTGTTGTGTCACTTTTCTCCGATCGTCGGTCGCGAGCTCACTGAAGTGCCCATGGCGGATTTTCTCTGCAGGGTGGTGATAATCCCTGACAACTTGAAGCAGTGGGAGATCTGGGCTCTGGCTGTAATATCTATCTTTATTATCGAGCATTTATTAGATGATTATGCGCCCCCCATCGGATGAGAGGCATCGACATATGCCAGCCACCAAGGATTTGCCCACCCAGGACTAACGAACTGAACCCCGCCGCGCAGACATCATCATGCCACTTTGTAAACAAAATTCGACGAAGTCGCACAAGGCCGACCCAATGGTGGGTTGCACGGGCGGAACTGAGGGGAGCGATCCCTGCAAATAATGCACGCGTTTTGACTGCAGCAGCTCGTCTATGCCTGCCTGCCTCTGCCCGCCCACCACTGACACCCCGCAGACACTGCGCCAACTGAAGCCTCCCTCTTGTGTGTTTTTGGCTCTCCCGTTGGTCCTGGCTCTTCCACTGGCCCTTCATTTGCTCTTTCTTCCCTCCGCCCTCGAATCATGCTCCGTATTTCCGACAGAAGGGGAAGTGCATGAGGCGGAAATGGATGGTTACATTTCGGCGAGCTCTGGTACCTGGCCCCGCGGGGTAAATGCTGGATGATGGCCTGATCCCCGAGAATATTCGCCTGAAGGCACCGCAGTCGGGCAGCGTGAGAGGTCCATGGAAGAGCCTGAGCTCCGAGCAAGATGCCACATTGCATAAGTCCTTCGTTGGAGCTGTGCTATTACTGGACTAAGGTTCGAGCTGCCCCTCGATCTCATCTCCATTCTTCTGTAGCTTCATGCTAGCTGATGCTGGTGCAAAGCTCGAGATGCATCCACGTCCAGCGACCATTCGTCCTACGCTTCCAGAATACCCGTTCGCCCACACTTCCCGGCCCACCCGTGACAGGCAGTGCTCGGATATGGCCTCATCCCAGTTCAAGAAGGTCTCCTTACACCCGTCATGAGACGGGTCACTGGGGTCCGTGTCACTGGGTTGATTGGCCGACGAAGCATAGTCGGTCCATAGGATACCGATCTTCAGAGAGCCACCGGCCATGGGCTGGACGTTCGATCTGTTGAGGGGTTTCCGCTCATCCTGATTTCTGAGCGTGGAAATGACTGTCGATATGTGGGCACGACGGGTCATCGGAGGGGTTGATCGAGCTTGTCAATCGTCTACATAAACAGCCCTCCCTCCCTCACCCTACGAGGTCATCTTCTTATCAGACAAAGGACATCTTCAGCCCAGCCCGATCTATACAGCAGCCCAATTCATAGAATTGCTCATTATCAAAACTCAAACAAGCCGTCAACATGTCCTCTCCCAAGATCCCTAGCGAGCAATGGGCTCAAGTCATCGACAAGGTCGGTGGCCCGCCACAATACAAGAAGATCCCAGTCCCAAAGCCGGGCCCTGAGGAAGTCCTCATCAACATCAAATACTCGGGTGTGTGCCACACCGATCTTCATGCCATGAACGGTGACTGGCCCATCCCGACCAAGCTGCCTCTTGTCGGTGGCCACGAGGGTGCCGGTATTGTCGTCGCCCGTGGCGAGTTGGTGACAGACGACATTTGCAAGATCGGTGAGGCTGTTGGCGTCAAATGGCTTAACGACTCTTGCTTGTCCTGCACTTTCTGCCAGCAGGCCGATGAACCCCTCTGCCTTACCCCGAAGCTTTCCGGCTACACCGTCGACGGATCCTTCCAGCAGTACTGCATTGCCTCCGCACGACACGTCGCCCACATTCCCGAGGGCGTTCCTCTCGATGAGATTTCTCCGGTTCTCTGCGCCGGTATCACTGTCTATAAGGGTTTGAAGGAATCAGGCGCACGACCTGGTCAAACGGTCGCCATTGTCGGTGCCGGTGGCGGGTTGGGTGCTCTGGCACAACAATATGCGAGGGCCATGGGTCTCCATACCATCGCCATCGATAGTGGTGACGATAAGAAGAAACTGTGCGAGGAGATGGGTTCCAAGGTGAGTTTGGTACGATGCTCGAAGTCTTGACATGATCTGACCCAATGTTTCAGCACTTCATCGACTTTGCCAAGTCGAGCGACATCGCTAAAGATGTCAAGGCTGCCACCAAGGACGGCCTGGGCCCGCACGCTGCCATCTTGGTCGCTGCCAGCGAGAAACCCTTCCAGCAAGCTGCCGAATACGTCCGCCCCCGAGGCTGCGTCGTCGTTATCGGTCTCCCGGCCAAGGCTTACATTCGAGCACCGGTGTTCGAGTCAGTGTTGAAGATGATCAGAATCCAGGCCTCGTATGTTGGCAACCGACAGGACAGTGCGGAGGCTCTGGACTTCTTTGCCCGTGGATTGATCAAGGTACCGTTCAAGACGGTGGAGTTGAAGGACCTTCCCAAGGTCTACGATCTGATGCACCAAGGCCAAATCGCTGGACGATATGTGCTGAAGATGCCAGACCCAGAAGTCTAGATGGCTGCCCAGTATAGCTGAGCCAATCAATGGTCGGCAGGTGGTACGAAGGTCACGACCTCCTAGTTAGGACTACGATACAAAACATTTGAATGAATTGAACCCAGACTACAACATGTGTGCGTGCGCGCAACTTGAATGACGCCGAGAAGAATAAATGTGTTGTCCAAACCTTGCAAGTGATCTGCATGATCTGATCTGACACTCGGTCACGGCACGGAAGCGAAGCCGAGCGTATATGCAACCGATCCTGACCCCGCCACGCACCGTAGCGACACTCCACGGCTGGGCTGTACCATAATACGAGAAGCGGGAGAATCAAAGCTCCAGTAGGAAAGCTCCCCACCAGCTAGGCTTGTGGAAGCAAGCTGAATTTGAGCGGAGGCGGAGCAGCGAGCAGACAAAACACGAGGTGATGGCGATAAAAATATAACATAATACAGGGGCAGTCAGTCCCTGGGTAGCAGTGACGATCCTTTGGCCCGTACCGGTTCCCCAGCGTTAGGTAGAACCTGGTACCTCATACGAGTGAGAAGATAGCTTGAGCTTAGTCAAATGAAATAAACAATTCACGCACATCCTCATACAGAGGGAGACAGTTGTCCAACCCAGGGGGTTGGAACAATAACGGTTACCCTGTCAATAATGTACTACTGTATCCAGGCGCAACCTTCCCTTACTGTCGATACGGACTGCAGGTGTTCTGCCTTCGAGCGTTTTCCACGTCCATACACTACACAAGGTATAGATGAGTTGACTGGCGTGAACCGCGCAATGCAACGCAAAAAATGAGGTACTGTACTTAGGTAGGTATGGTACGAAGATATAGTATAAATTTGATGCAAGCATGGACATTTGATTTTCTTTTTTCAATGTTCTACAGTGCTAGTGCTTAGATCTTCTGTCTGGCGCATTGAGCAGAACTGAACAGAGCACAGCGCCGCACAGAACAGAAGGTCAACGCAGAACATGAACACAGTGCCTTGTCGACTTCCATGGACATCATTGACGTTTGGCGGTGTCGGATGGTGGTGGTAGACGGGCAGACGGAATTCAGCCCACCGGCTCCTGAACCTCAAAGGCCCAGCAACCATTCTTCACTCCGGGCATTGGGTGCCACTACCTTCCATCCATTGACCGGGGAGACTCGGTTCCATCTCTTATCTCCTTTCTCTTCTCGTATCCAGGCAGGTAGGTACTCGATTGTGTCCTCTACCTGCCATAGCTCTTGCTCTCTCGTTTCCTCTCCTCGTCCATCCAAGGACTGCACGTCCTTGCTCCCCCGTACAGTCAGTCCCGTGCCAGTGCCTGCTATCCTCGTCCATTCACACAGGTGACGAGGATCCATTGTTCATGCAGCAAGGCATCCGGAAGGATAGAAGGACAGGAGGACAGACGGATGGACGCGCTCGACTTTCAACCCCTTACTTTCCCCGACTCCTTCAAGAGTCCCTTGGGTCCTTTCACTAGCTAGGAGACCCCAGGATTGCACAGGTGCCGTTTCTTGACTGGAGAGGCTGGTGTGGATGGGACTCGGTGGCAATGTGACGGTGACGAGGAGCGACGCTGTTTCATGCCAACGCCGGGAATGAGACTTGTCTTCATGGAGGACAGGAGTCAAGAGACACGGACGCTCCATGCCTCTTCTTTACCGTCAATGCCACATTTGGGGTTATTTTTTCTTGGTTTTCTTTTTCGTGTTTGGCGTCCTCATCTTACTCACCACCCAATCCAGGTGTTTGCTCGAGTTTGAATTTCACACACAACTCCGCTGACAGTCTACCTCCTTCTCCGCTCTACCACGACAGTCCTTCGTCGGTCGTCTCCGCCAGTTGGACGACTCTTGCCCGACGAGGGAGCAGCGTGGCCTCTTGCAGCCTCTTTGTGCATGCGAGCACGACGGGCACGCTCGTCGCCACTCGACTCCTCATCACTACCGGTAGAGGAACCGCACTCGGAAGAGCTGGAGCTCCAGCCGCCGCAGCGCTTGCCGCCACAGTCGAGTTTGACGCGCTGTCCGGACCGGGTCACGCCATACCTCTCACAGCGACAGCTACGATCACTCACGCTGGACATGGTCGACGGGGAGGAGCGCGAAAACGCCGTCCCGCTCGATGAGCTGTCGTCTGAAAGTTCGGACGGTGATGAGCTGGATGAAGTGCCGCTGCTGATGCGGTAGCCTGCAAACCGCTCCTCGAGGTCGTCCACAGGCGAGTGCTCGTAGTCGGCTTCGCGGAGTTGGCGTGACGCATAAGGTTTGCTGGGCTTCGGATGCTGGATCTTGCCGGGGCTGAGGGCCCGTCCCTGAGGAATCTCGCGGCTGTGGCGGCTGCCGTAGTGTTGCTGAGCGGATGTGATGGCCGCGCTGGTGTTCACTGACGGCCTTTGGGCTGTTGTCCTGGTAGCTGTTGCCGCAGCCTTGTCTCGGTTCCCATTTCCGGCTGGGACATCGACCACATTAAGTTTGCGACCCGTGGTCTTTTCGGTGACAAATTCTTTGGCCGGGTCGTGGGAGACATGATAGCCGTCGACGATGTAATAGTACCAGTACCGCGAGCCGAGCTTGAGGGCGTTGGCCCCTTGGAAGCGGAAAGTGCCCTTCCAGGATCCGGGCTTTGCCGTGCTGTCCTTGACCAAGGACAAAGGAAGTTGTGACTTGTAGTTATCCCAGGATCCGAGGAGGTGGACGGTGCGGACGTTGGGCGAGGTGCGAAGGGTGAATGAAAGCTGGACTGCTGGTGATGACATTTCTGTTCGACTCCTTTTTTTGTTCTTTTGTCGAGATATTGTTGGGCGTCAAATTAGACAATAACTGAAACGATAAGTATCAGTTGAGGCACTCAAAGGGGAAAAAGGGGGGGGGGAGGGGGGAGGGGGCAGGGTGCGTACAGATCGTAGGGTATGCTATGCCGTTGAGACTCGTGTGGTTCGTGATAGTGCGTTGCAGTTCGTCGAAAATGCTGAAGAGCTGAAAGAAGCGTAAAGTCGAAAACGGTATTAAAATTCGATGAGATATTAACGTTGCCGATACCGAGGCTGATGCTGATGCTGATGCTGGAGGCTAATGCGCAAAGCTGGATGCCGATATTATATGCAGGTAAAGGGCCTGGTGAGAACCGAGTGTTCCAGACTAAAAAGACACAAAATGCCAGACGGGACGTGCAATGCTATACGATGCTTGGTCGTCGATGCTGTACTGGGATGGAAGGATCGATCACCGGCCGGGTGAAGGGCGAGATCTCGGACGGGCAGAGCTTCCTCGACAGATACGTCAAGGAGAAAATCGATGACAGATTGTATCTAGGAAGGATTGAGAAAGGTGCTTGTGCTGGATCTGGGTAGGAGCTTAGATTGACCGGCAACCTGTGGGGACAGGACGACCACAACAATATTGAGGCACGAGTGTGTGTTTGAGGCTGAAGGCGAAGAAGAGCAACGAGCTAAAGTAGTAATAGCAGGAATGTTGAGGGCTTCCAATAATGGAAGCACGGCGACGATGACTGGTGAGACTGACGACCGAATGCTGAGTTGCGCTATGGTGGCGTCTTGACGTGCTTCCGGCCTCTCGGATATGAGGCTAACTGTACCCGAAGGGGAGGCTATTGCTGCAAGGTCGTGCGGCACAGCTCGAGGGTGCAGTAGATTCGACAGTAGCTCGGCAGGGTGTTCAACAACGCTACTCGCCAGGAGCAGTGCAGGTGCTGTCAGGCTTCTCCGCTTGCTTGGAAAAGACTCGGGACTCGATCGACCAGGACCGGGTCTGAAAGACAGGCTGAAATGGGTATCGACAGGTACAATAGTGAGTGTGTAGTGTATGCCCGAAATAGTAGGGCAGATATTGCGATATGTATGTTGGCGCGGCACAGCAAGGCTGGAATGTGCGGTGTGATATATTTGGCAAGGCAAAAGAGCTATTAGTTCTGTCCGGTGGAAAGAAGAAAAACACCGTTGGCCAGCAACGGTGGTGTGTGTTGACTGAGGATTTGAAGAATAGAATGACTGCTTCTTCTTCTCTGATCCAGTTCACGAAGCGTGAATGTCTGCAGAGACTGGCGGCAATCTCGGAGTCAATGTCGTCGACAGTGGCGTCTCCGAAAGGCGGCAAGATCGAGCCCAGCTCTGAGTAACCGCGCTTCTTGTCGTTGTTGTCGTCGAGGACTGACTGACTGACTCACTGACAGAGTAGACTGATATGCAAGGCAGAAAGACTGTTCAATCAGCTGGACGCACGTGGGACTGTCTTGCAGTCGAGAATTGAACCAAGAATAGTGTACCAGACACGATTCTTGCAGACGAATTAGGTAGTTCTGAAACAGAAAAAGAATCTCTGATTTTTCTTCTTACAAGAATAGCTCTTTGCAACCGCACAACCAAAATTAACAAGACTTGCTTGTGTGAAGGGAGGAAAAGAGATCAAGCGCAGCGGCAGGCTGGGGGATGGCAATATTTAGATACGAGTAACGTAGGGTGTCCAGTACAAACCTTTGAGGTGGAGTGGCCCATGACTGGTGCTGCTGCAGGCTCTGGCGGCCAGAACGACTGCTTTGAAGCAGGTTGGTCAGATGGAGCGAGCTGTAAGCCATCATGCAGCTGAGCACGAGGATGGATGGGCCGGACGGGCCAGTCAAAGCCACCTACAAGGAGGGATGGATGAGCCGGGCGCGTAGCAGAGGGAATGGACCAGCACAACCCAGCAAGAGAAGGAGAACGAGAGAGCAGAAGCCGTCCAAAGGCCTGACCAGGATCACATTCACACGAACACGCCATCGCTCGACTGGGCGCTTAACAGGCTGGTGATTGGTGTGATGGCACTGACACGTCGTCCAATCGACGTTTTCCTAAGAATAGCCTGGTTGCCGACAGGGATTTTATCTTGCATGCAGAGGCACGTAAAGCCGGCGCTTCGACGGGGTGTGACGACAGAAGAGGCTCACCATAAAGACATGATCGAGGCACGTTACGAGTGCAGGACTACGCCGGCAAAGGCTACAACGAACGAACAAACGAGAAAAAAAAGAACCGAAAGCCATATTGTAGAAGGGCCCATACGAGTTGGACTCGGATATCCTAGATCTGGATGCACCGACTGTGATAATGAGTACAGAACCGCCGTGGACCCTCTTTACACAGCCGGACCCGGCCGTCCCGCAATTTTGAGTCTGTCCATGGGTTGTCCCGCGCAATTGCAATGCAGTAGCAAAGAAGTACCAGAAAATGCTCCCTCTTATCCGCCAACATAGTCAGTCACCAAGTTGAATCACCCGCATCTAGAACCACTCCTTCGCCAGCCATCTGTTGAAGAACTCCAAGCTGGCCTCGGGTTGGTCCAGAGGGACCATGTGTCCACCTGCGTGGATTCTCATGTAGGTGAAGTTGCCATGGGACTTGACTTCTCCAATCTTCCGCCCATTTTTGCTGCCATCCATGCGCAAATCTTTCATGTCGGCCGCAGCAAACTTCTTGTGGTCAGGATATTCAAGCGCCTCCGTCCACGCCTTGTTGCCCAGCCAGTTGCAGATGAAGTCGGCATCGCCAGCGTAGATCAAAACGGGCAACTTCTCAATAAGTCCAGGCACCAATCGATGGAACGGCTGCATCCAGTCGCCCTGGAACAAAAAGTTCCGGTTGATGTCGAAGTTGCACGAGTCATAGCTATCCACCTCCACACCCAAGGCCTTCATCACAGACTTCTGGTTGAGCCACTTGCTGATCCAGCCAAGCTCGGGGTAGCAGAGGTTGCTGCTGTCCTTGCACTTGCCGCGCACATCGTACACGTTCTGGCCAGTACGTTGATACGGTGCCAACAACGCATTGTTGCAGTAGATGCTGGCGGGAACACATGACCACACGCTCTCGCTATCGTAGCAGCTCTTAATCAGAGATTGGCAACGAGGCAAGGCATTGTCCATTGCCTGGCAGGACTGCTCGTCAAGCACTGCAGGCCATCCTCCGTCACCGCAGGCCATTGGTCGGTAGTACGCATACTGAGTGTACCCATCTGTAAGCCCATTGCCAATCAGAACTGATTTGAGGTTGATATTGTTCTTCTTGTGTGATAGAATTTCGGTCGCAAACACGGGGATATAGTGTCCAGCGTAGGACTCTCCGGCAATATGGAAATCTTGTTTGGCGTACTCGGGGAACTGTTCGAAAAACAGGGTCAACAAAGCATAAACATCCTTGCCAGCTGCCACTGTGTTCGAAACGCTGGAGCTCGAGTAAGAATATCCGACGTTGACTGGCTGATCAAGGAAGATAACGCTTGCATTGTCGTTCCAGGAGTAGGGATTCGGCACAAGCTCCAACTTCTCGTTGATGCGAGCAGGTCCCAATTCCAGGAAGAGGCCGGTCAAGGACGAACACCCAGGGCCACCATTGAGCCACAAGACGACCGGATCATTTTTGGGGTCGTTCCTCGACTCAAAGAACCAGTAGAACAAGTGTTTGTCGTTCTCATTGTCATCTAGGTATCCCGAGTATTGCTTCACGCCAGGATCGACACCAAGAGAGCTGGGGTCCACAGCCTTGACACGCAGATCATACGTGTCGAGCTTGCCTTCGATGTGACGCTCTTTCTCGCCATCGGCATTCTCTACCCACACCTTCTGGATATCCGCCCCGCGGACAATGTGGTCCCACTCATGATCAGGTCGGCGGGTATGCTTCTTCGGGGTCGAGAAGAAGCTGGCCCGGCTCATATCCTCCGGATAAAGAGAGGCAACTTCGTCCCAGACGGCTGCAGCCTCCGCGGTAAGCCCCTTAAGGGCGTCCTTCATTTCGTGCAGCTGCTTATCAAGGATATTCTTGGCCTCGACAGGAAATGACTTAGGGAATTGAAGAGGTTGTTGCTGGGGAGCAACGGCGGCCGAAGCAACCCCCGCCAGGAGGGCAGCGGTAAAGGCCTTCATGATGGAAGTTCGTGAGGAACTGAATAGGATCGATTCGACGTTCGTCTACGTGACCAGTCAAGGCAGCAGCGAATATCGATGACGTTTGTTGCCCAAGTGATGAACGGGCGAGCAGTCAAGTGAGCGTCAAGCTGGCACACAACTGGTCGAACAGACGAGTAGAAGATTAGGGGACGAGATGGGATGAGAGATGGAGAGACGAAAGAGATAAACAGAGGGATGAGATGGTTGAACTTAGGAGGATGATATGGTCCTCGAACTGCGACTCGTAACGAAGCAGCCTGGTTGCTTGGTAGACGACATCGGCCTGGGGGCTGGGGGCGACTCGGACCGCCTGACCTCACTAC
Source organism: Exophiala dermatitidis NIH/UT8656 (assembly GCF_000230625.1). Classification (NCBI taxonomy): domain Eukaryota; kingdom Fungi; phylum Ascomycota; class Eurotiomycetes; order Chaetothyriales; family Herpotrichiellaceae; genus Exophiala; species Exophiala dermatitidis. The sequence continues at coordinate 1,504,938 of NW_008751648.1, read as the reverse complement.
TAGTAGTACTATATGTGACACTAGCGGCCGATAATGCGATAAGACTTGGGCACGTGAGTTGCGTTCTCACATATTGACCCCGCTAAAGCACTTTTGGACTAGTGCGGAATATTCTGCCAAGCCCACAATTCCTGCGCCCGAAACCCTCCCTACATCGAGGATTCCACAACTGCACGACTTGAAGAAAGTTGGTTTGCACCATCCTCAATCTTCAACAAGACCGTCAAGGAGAGACAGTTGCCCATCATGTGTACGTTCGCCCTGTTTCATGTTGAGCATCGGACTCTCCGCAACCTCGAACGAGCGGCACGCTCACTCGAGAATGCGTTGCGTTGCGCCTGCGTTGGAATCGAGCATTAATCGCTAACTTTTTCTTTCAACAGCTCTCGTCAGCGGAGAGAAGTCGAACTGTATGAAGCACTCCTATCTTCGCCAGTAGCGACGCGGTACTAACATCAACACCACAGTCCAATATATTCTTCGTCTTCTCAACACCAACGTCGATGGCAAGCAGAAGATCATGTACGCCTTGACCCGCATCAAGGGTGTCGGCCGTCGTTACTCCAACCTGGTCTGCAAGAAGGCCGATGTCGACTTGAACAAGCGGTACGTGGAGGCGGAATTGAAAGGCCTACAACTGTAGGAGACGACGACTAACTTTTGGGGACGTTATTAGTGCTGGTGAAATTACCACCGAAGAGCTCGAGCGAATTGTCACCATCATCCAGAACCCTACTCAGTACAAGATCCCGGAATGGTTCCTCAACAGACAGCGCGATATTGTCGACGGCAAGAACACCCAAGTGTTGGCCAACAGCATGGAGAGCAAGCTGCGTGAGGATTTGGAACGTCTCAAGAAGATCCGAGCCCACCGTGGTCTCCGACACTACTGGGGTCTCCGTGTCCGAGGTCAACACACCAAGACCACTGGCAGAAGAGGTCGCACTGTCGGTGTCAGCAAGAAGAAGGGTTAAACGATTTGCTGTCATGTTGTGGTGGCGCTGGCGGTGGTTGGGGATGGTTTGCAAAGGGCTCCCGGATACTGCTGTAACGTCCACAGTGGATCGAAAAAGAGCAACCTGCATGGCTGGGATTTCCCGGTTGTTGCAACAATAACACAAATACTTGACAGGTCAGCGGCCAGTAGGCTTTTGAGCAAAAACGCGTGGCATAACTTGAAAAGTTTTATTGGACTGTTTGTTTCCGTTTGTCTGTTCTGTTAGTGGCGCGCCCCTCTGTTTGGATGAACTTTTTCTCTCCCCTTCTACGGTGTCCATGCTGTGCGACGGGAAGTCCTTGATGGGAGGAAGCTGTGGGACATGGAAGAGGGCACCAGTGTGTATGTATGGCTTGCATGCAGAGTCTTCCTGACTTCCGAGGTCACCGTGACCACTGCGGCCTGGCTTTCAACCACCATTCCATATACACCTGCGGTCTCAAAATCTGAGCCCTCGTGCCTTACACTCCGGCCGACGTGCTCGCCAATTCCGTGGGCAGCGCCGTGTCCGATGTCTCAGAGCACCTTGACTACGCAGCTTCAGCCGTTGGCATGGTTACACACAAGATACTGCGCCCACTGTCAGGCGGCATGCCGAGCTTGGGACTGACCTCTGGCGGCTGTCACTGTGTCGATGTTCTGTCTTCCCACAATCCGCTCAGCTACACACGGTCATTTTCTTCCAATGCCATGCCACCATACAAGGCGTGGCTGTAGAGGCCGATGCAGCCCACTACGACATCAGCCTGCCACTGACTGACCCTGCTCCTGCGATGGCACAACGCCATCGACCGTCTCGTTGAAAGCAACCTCTTTTCTATCCACCTCCGTGGTCCTCCCACCGTATGCAACTCTGAGCCCGCAACAGCAGTGGTATCTATCTGCAGTCGGCATCAGAATACAAGCCCCAATATTGGTCTCAGCTCAACTGTATCCTCTCTTCCGGCCTGCTTCACTTGTGTAACCCACAACTATTTCTAGCACTTCTCTCGAATGTTCCGAAGAATGGGGACGTTGAACCATCCCCAACATCATCCGCTCCATAAGAGAGCGTGCCGTACAAATGGAAATGGAAGGCTGGTGTTGTAATGCGTATTCATGCATGCAAGGGGTACACACGCGGCCACTGGGCGTCCGCCTGGGCGTTTTCTCCGTGTCCATTTGGGCAACGAATATCCCAGATTTCTGCCGGATCCCAACTAACCCGCTCATGCGGTGTCTCAGTCGCAACTTTCGGACCGTAGTATTCTGGAAGGACAATCTTTCGATAGAGGCCAATATGCGGTGTCGAAGCACCCAGCATGCCATGCCGTCTTGGCCAAGGGTTGCACGTTTTTCTTCTATGTTTGTCCAACGTCACAGTTTTACGATCCAATGTTTGTCGGCCCCAAAGCATCTTTCTCAGATTGCTCAAAGAGGCCAACAAACGGACTACGGTGAGCAATGCAGATGAAGGAGAGAGACTGCAGATATGTTTTAAAAGCCCTCCTTCCTGTCGTTGCCCTGTTCCTCCTTCCTAACATCTCAAGCATCATCGATACTTCCTCCACCGCAAGAACTCTTCACTTCATCTTCTCCATATAGTCCTGCTCACAAACCATCTCGGGATCAAACTTGTTTCCTCTTGCCACCACTTGACCCAATTCACAAAGTCCCTCTGAGAGCATATCAAGCATCATCAAAATGCCTCCTCCATTCGCTCTTTTAACGGCTGCCGCCTGCTTTCTTGTCTCGATGGTGGCAGCCTTCTCCGGCAACTTCGAACTGACCAATCTCGTCGTCTCCTCTCCATTCCAAGCAGATCCAAAGTCCACGGAAAGTACATACGTCGAGTGTAAGGCCTACCCTGTGCCATCCGGCCCCTCCCCGTCCCTTGAACACAAAAGCTGAAACCAGGTTCTCCTGCGACACAAGCTAACACTGAATGAGCAGTCGACTTCTGCGACCAGGACACGCCTGACATCGGCTCGACACACTGCTGTGTCCAATGGGCCGTGGGTTTGAATCCCCCAGTCACGTCGGGAAATACCTGTGACAACACAACCTTTGCCGTGCTGGTAACCTCCTGGGGTGGTGTTCAGAATCTTTCACTGGAGTTATCACACACGTATATTGACAACAGGTACGTTTTTGTCAAGCTCACCGGCTTTTGTTGAGTTCTCTGCTGTTTGGGGAATGTTGTTGGTGCCGGAATGCAAGCACATCCTTCTGACCCACCTGCTTATAGTGTCGGTCAAGCACCTTACAATGTCCTTACAAAGTTCGCAGACCTGAACCTGACATATCCTGGCACCAACAACTATGAGTGCGACTCGGCCCAGGCTGAATGCAAGAGCTGCGATGGAGAGGTGATCGTGGCAACCGTTTCCAGGGCCGTTGCTTGATCTCGGCAGCACTCACAGTTGACTGTTATGAATCGTTTACCACGTTTATGGGAGATCAAATGACAAAAGTGGAAGTCTGCATAATGAATGCGAACGCCTCGAGGTGGAAGAGTGACCAACTCAATCTTGGCTTTGTCGAACCATGGTTCTAGATGGTAATGCAGTTTGACGGATGGCAGGTTTCATTATCGGAATTTTGGCCCACACTCTCGTGTCTCATGCAATAGCACAGGAGGAGACGGTGGCTGTTGCGTTTGGTATTTTGAGATTCATTTGGTGGGCAGTCAACAGGCTCGTTTTATAATTTGAAGGGTTTCGCTAGAGTTACAAAAGAACGTCAAGCGATGACACCAATTACAAAGGACCAATACGGCCGAGTCAACCCTGTTCATTACTAGTACGTGCCTCCATACTCTGCCTAGTCCAAAGGGCGCTTCGACCTGAAAGGCGAAACAACCTGAAGCATCCGCCAAGGTCCGACCAGACCACGTTCGGTGACCTCTTCCAACATGTTCCGCAAGCTAGTAAACGAGCTCGGAGGTGTAGAAGCGAACAGCAAGATCAACGACAGCTCATCTGCGTGGACTTGTCCTATCAAGCAACGGCAATTCACGATATGTCGCATTTGAAAGAGCTTCAAGCCTGCTTTTCCGCGCGGCCCATTTCAATGTCTGTCTTTGGCCAGAAATGGCTGAGGTCACCCACTGGCAGGGTTATGGCCATACGCACCTCGGCTGCCATCATGACGAACGTCATGTACCAGCCAAGACAGCCGACGATGAAGAGAAGCGCGCCGCCAGTCTAGGACACCAATTCGGAACCATTAGCCAAGGCCCGGTCATTGCTTTGTTGCGACATGCATGCCTGCCAAGCAGAGTGGAACCTTCTTATCCTCCCAGGCACAGGGAGGAATAGTGAGAAGAGGTCACTGCAGCCAGAGCAAAGGCGAATTAAAAGGGGGACAAACTCACCACCTGCAAAGTGTGGGCCTTGGCATAGTCACCCTTGCTCACCTTCCAATAGGCTCCGCTCAGGACCCAACAGGCCATGGTGACGAAGAGGAAGATGAGCGTGAGGACGATATTGGTCTTGAGGGTGAAGATGAAAAAGGTGAACAATGCGAACCCCCAGACGATCAGGTAGAGGGCCACAACGGCGTTGAACTCCTTGGTCGCGGCGCCTGAGACAGCGTCGGTGCCGCTCGCCGAGTAGGGCGCTGCCAGGCCGAGCGTGGGCAGTTGCAGCATCCCGAAGCTGAGCCAGAACACCGAGAACAGACCACACACCATCATGGAGAAGAAGTTTCCCATGATCCACTCGAAGATGGTGGTCAAGACAAGGAGAAGAGGGCCGACGAAGAAGAAGATGCCGCTGTGGGTACGCGCACAATTTTGGTCAGTGAGACCGACGGAGAAGAGATGGAAGGAATATTGGGGGTTCTTTTTCGCATTCTCTCGAAACTTACACGACAGGCGACAGGCCTTCGGCGCCACCCCAGCCCATCATGATTATCGCGAATGTCATGGTGGAAATGACAAAGCTGGACAGTTATTCGTCTTAGCGATGTTGTCTCCGTTTTGGTTCTGACAGAGCTTACCCAACGAAGCCCATTGGAGTCGGATTGGCGAATCGCTTGATGTTGTCGCCGACATGAGGGACTTTGGGAGTGAGGTAGAGCTAGAAACAGCATTCCCCGTGAGTTCCACATCGAATAATACAGACATTATGTCTTGTTGATGAACACCCCTTTACATACCTTTTCGAACATTTCCGGAGTGATGGAAATGGCTCCGGCAGACATTGTATGGCTCAAGTTCGGCTTCTCTTCTACAATGTCTGGATCAGACGTGGTGTACTGGTTTGCGGACGCCATTTTGCTTCAAAGCCGCTTAGAGTCTGTTTTAGCACAGTAGTTATGTCAAACAGAGGACAAAAAGGATAGGACTTGCCCCAGCTCCGCAGCTGGCCGTAACCAGCTCTTTATTTACCAGTCCATACTTGGGTCATCCGATCCCCGCTGCATACTATGAGGACGCCATGGATGTGGGACTCGTGGACAATGGAGCTAGTCCTCGTGCTTTTGATCCATGTCATATACCAGCCAACAACAGCGGCCAGTCAACTGCCGAGAACTGATGTCCCCGGTGGGCGTCGGACACAAAAGTAATGCCTTACCTCCTCCGGTAACTTCAGCGGTGCCTTGGGCCGCCCTCCAGGCCGAACACATCTGGGACCAGCAAACATACGGGGTTCAAGGCTAATGATAAGCGTCGAATGTGCCAGTAGCGAGACCAGTAGACCAAGCTGATTTGTTCTTTCGTCTCATTATGCGGTACCTCGCCTCGATTTTCAGGCACATGTTTTGTTGCCAACCTGGGCATGCAATACGGTCGACCCCACAAGTAGAAGGCTTAGGACTCGAGTCCAGGCGAAGGTAGCCACTGACAGTGTAGAGCACTGATCCATCTCTTGAGCTTCAAGGCCACCCTAAGCATCATGGATGAGGAGCTGGTGGAGGGCAACGGGAGCAAGCTTGACTGAGGCGCCCTGGCGGTGAGAAAAGAGGAGTCTCGAGGTCCAATCTGTTCGCGTCTTATTGGGTACCTAAGGTAGTCGAGCTCGTTTCCCCGCAGACGCGAGGTGTGGAAGAGAGTTCTGGCGAAGATCATCCCAGACTTTAATTCCCCGGACGCGGTGGGAGAGGCTGGGGAAAGTCGTGCACCTCGGAGAGAGGTCCGAGGCTGGACCAGACAGGGCTTCCGGCGACTTGGACGACTGAGCATTTGAGCATTTGCGCGATGGGTTTAGCGGAGGCCGCAGCGAAGACTCGGGCACATTGCATTCCTTATCCTAGTAGTCGTTACTCGTCGTTATTGCCTACCTCAATAGCGCCACGCAATATATCACCTGATGCCAGTGGGCGAGTCGCAGAAAGGCACTACTGCAAGATTGTAGACAGCGAAGAAGTCTTGAGGAGACAGCCAGAAGTCTCGGGTCTGAATTTGTTCAAGTGGTTTGTGGGGAAGAAACCCACTGCGGAGCCTCTATTTTCCGACCCGGAGTGCAGCCTCGTTCGCTTGAAATCGAAAGAGCCTTGCGATACTACCAGTCGTAATTACCAGGTTTACTCAATACCCTTTTCAATCCGTCGTGGAGATGGTACCTTCTTCTAGCATACTGTCATCTACAAGGGACTCAATTGATTGAAAGCATTAGAACAAATCCTGTATGCTGCCACTGTTCAACCACCTCATTAGGAACAAATATCATGATCGAGCCACCTGGCAGAGCCGCTAAACGCCATGCAACCCCTGTGTAGCGTAGTTGATTTCCCCAATGTATCAGACAGGCCCCATCAGTTCAATAGTCGCGCGAGCTATGTGATATTCTCACCGCGTGAACGAACGTTTCGCCCTGGCTGCTGGGACATTGAGCAACTGACCCTCCACAGTAAAAACGTTCTCGGTTTTGACCAAGATGCGCGGAAACACTGCCGAATTTGGTAGGGCATCAGGAGTCGCTGGAGCGGATAAGGTGGGTAGAGGCTTCGACCTAGACTCCAAGTTGAGAGTTGAAAGCCGCTCAACACCGAGTGATGGCGTCAACATTTCAGGGGCTGCAGTCGCTTGGTTGAAGCATGGGGGCTCGGGGCCCAAGGGAAAATGGAGTGGAAGTGGGAGTGGAAGACTGATTTTGGGCTCGCTGTTTCGTCCGATATACACATCTGCCAGCTTGTTGGCTGTAACCTTCAGTCGCATTTGTACCTCGGATTTGGCAAGATAAGCTTCGGTCTTGATCTCGATTTCACTGGGGCCATACGAGTCTGTCGCTGCCTGCCACTTGTCCAGTCGAATATTGTGCATTCCCGTGTCGGCGCTGAACCTCTGAAAAAATAACTTCTCTGGAGCAAGTGCGGAAATGTAGGCCAGATCCGATGCACGGTATTCCGACTCTGTAGCCATCTTTACAAGATCCGAGAGCAGACCCAGTGCCTCAACCAAACTATTTGGTAGTAGCCTTGTCCACCAGGGGCGTTTCCGGAGTCGGACTTCGTCGTAGCCTTCTGGCAACGTTCCCGTTCCGATGTTGATCAGAACCAGTGGATGGCGAGCTGGAAGACCGTGGCTTTGATGATAATGAATCTTGGCTGCCCAAGATGGATTATTGGTATCCCCGTAGCCTCCATCCACAAGCGACCTCCCCTGGATTATCATCGGCTCGAAATATGACGGCGCTGCTGATGTGGCTCGGGCAGCATGCCGCAACTCGAGATCAAAGTCGAGTGTATGTCGCCGATACGGGCCGGTACACTCATGGGTGCAGAGGAACATCTGGTGTGCCCGTAGCCTTTCATGGCAAAGCACAGTGCTTCAAACAGTCAGTCACAGTTTCAAAGCCCAGGACAAAAAGGGTAAAACCTACCCATGCATTTGGTTGCGTTGGACGTCACTTCGCAACTTCAAGTCGAGGGGATGGCCCCTCGATATCAAGAGCTTTTCCACTGCCCCTTGGAGTCTCTTGCCGGAGAATTTTGACAGATTTGAGCCGAATGCCCTTCTCAGAACCGACCGATACTTCGAGAAAATCTCCCCTGAGAGGACCTTATACTGCTGTATACACTCGTCCAAGGTCATGTCCAAGTTGACCAACATCAGCACAATCAGACCGCCGGTGCTTGTCCCGACAGCAGCGTCGAAAATGTCTTGTGGATTTAATGTAGGGTGGGTGTCTGATAAGACCCCTCGTCGGACAAGTTCTTGTGTGACGAAGACGAGTAAGCACCGCAGTATTAACAGCGAGGAAAGACCGCGGACACCCCCTCCATCTAAGACTGATTAGCTGAAGCTCGAGGTTGTGGATGCGTGTTGACTCTGCGGCTAGAAGTGCAGAAAATCATCCCTGCATCGCAACGCACAAGCACTTTGTGACCAAATTTACGGCAGCTGCTCGGTAGGCAAGGGGGACAATCACGCAGCAGACGTAGGGTGCGAACCGCACGTCTGCTGAATTAAGGTGCTAGATGATCTGGGGCAATTGACCCCATAACGAACGCATTTCCGGACGTACCCAGCGATAGCATTGCAATCGGTCGTGATGTTTGACTCATGGCGGTCAAGACACTCTTTCGCGCCGCTCTTCAAGGTTGGTCCTCCACGTCCTTATTCGAGTTCAAAGATGCAGCGGTTTGAATGAAACAAAAGGAAAGTGAGTGGCAGGAGCATTAAAACAGGTTGATATAGTAGAGGAAACAGGCAACTCACCAGCGCACATCCTCCCAAAAGCCATACGCAGTGCACTATTAGGACCTCGGACATTTTGCAAACCTTCGACTGTTGGTCGCCTTTCGGAAAATTCTGCTGGACTCTTACTGTGACACAAAGATGCGTGTGATGTTCGGATAATTGGATCAAGCCTGTGTTGCCAATGCTGCACAGCAAAGGCCAACGAGTCATTCAAGCAAACAGCATCCTACCCGAGGGAATTTCAGCCAAACAAGAAGCTGCTATGAGAACCAGGGGTGTGGCCGTCCGAAACCTCCTGTTGAGGCCAAGACTCTAAAGAATCATCAACAAGGCGGACAATCGTTGAGGAGACTGTTCCGAGGGAGGCATAATCCGCTCAATGCCGTAACAAGCTGCATACCACAAGGCTATGCGAGGGAAGCTCAGTCTTTCCTGACCTTCCATGACAGACAAAGTCATACACATGGCGCGAAGCAAGAAGGCTGCTATCCTTCAGTCGAAAATGACCTATCGAGGCAAAAACCGCCAAACTCTGCGGCTGTTGCAGTGATAATCCAGTCAAGGGCTACTGCAGCATGCCGGTCGTCAGAGCGCTGCAGTCATCAACACTTCTTCAAGCCAATTCTGGGGTCTCATAGTCATGAGCCGAAGGCCAGTACAGGCTTAACGGGCTCAGAAAGGCCATTAGTGACACAGAGCAAGTCAATGCAACGTGTGAAGATGCTGACCGTGGGGAGGTCCCATCTGAGTTTCGCTGACTTTTGCGCACAGCACCCGGTTTCGTCTCAAGGCTGCTGCACAAAGGCTGCCACGAGAAGATAACCGCTCAAGAAGTTGGCTATCCACGGGTTGCTGACACCGCAGTCTCTGGGCATTCGCTGTAAATTCGGACCATTGGATGACCAAAGAACTTGACATTAAGTCACCGGTCTCAGAACCATGGACCACCAGTATGTGTGGGTAGTGGCGATTTGCAGCTCACATGTGCCACACGGCTCCCGGTGTGCTTGTGACGAGTCAATATTTCGATACCTCGCTTTGCCCACTGTCCCATGCCGTCGAAACCGCACAGTCAGCGTCCTGCGCTAGCCACCGCAGAGAATCTGATACTGATCAGATCGTGGAAAAGACATGAAGAGCCTGTTATCACAGGCTGCTGCTTGCGGAGGCCTTCAGCAAGGTGAACCCCTCTGCTCGTGCTCGTCAGTCGTTCCACCTGACAGCTGGCGGAGTTTCAGAAGCATCAATAACGAAAGGTACCATTGGGACCTCGACACTAGCATGAAGGTCGAAGTCTCGATAGCTACCTAGGTATGTAGAGAGCATTGCTCATCGCTCTTCCAAAGTACAGCAAGGCCTTGACCGGGTGGTTCAAGGTGCCACAGGCTCTGGCTGTCTGTGGCCGCCCAGCCGCTTAACACAAGGCGTGTACTTTTGGCAGCAGCAGAGCCACTGGCTCTTGAGTTGTCCTGTAGCTTTCAGACAGGGTAAAGAAGCCGAGTACGCAACCAAAGGAGACGAGGAGGACTGCTTTTCTTTTTCTTGTCCAAGAAGCGGTAGAAGTAACATCGTCGGGCCTGAAATTCCAGCCCCCGCACAGGATTATTCTTTTCGGAAGCTCCTGTACTAGCTACCTACCTGTAGGTAGTGTACCTAAGGGAGATCTCTGTACCCGGGGTATCCTTGCAGAACCGTCCCTGGTAGAGTTTTGCCCGGGAAGGAGTGGAGTAGGCGCTGTGGGTGTTGGCTCGGAGCAAGAAACAAAGCGGGATCAGAGAACCAAGCAATGACAAGCTCTTTGGAGGCCGTGGGCGAGGGGCCGGATGACATTTGACAGAGAGAACTCAAACTGATGTTTGGTGGCTGAAGATGGCCAGAAAACTGGAGCGCAGGGGGAGCCAGAACTGGGCGTTTGGGGCGGCACGGGCGCTGAGATTCGAACCCGGCTGCGCATCCCGGCAGTGTTTTATTAGGGTGCCTCAGCTGTTGGCTGCTAAACATTCCCCGCCAAACTTGAACCGTCATGCAGTGCAGCACTACACGTACTGACACGTTGCGAAAATACACGCTCCCGTTGTTTGTCCATCATCATCATCAAGTCACTATTACCAATTGACAAGACCAATGCGCCCGTAGAAGTCGGCTGTCCTCGAATCCTGCTTCGTCACTTTTCGGGAGGGCAATCCTGCCTCGGTGTCCTAGTAGTCAACTGGAACGGAGCTTGCGCCGCCAGGAATGGGCCGTGGCAGCTGTTACTGTACGCGCCTCATCGTCATGTTGTCACTGTAGCCGTTTTCCCTGCTATTAACCCCCAGAGACGCAACGCAGCCTCCTCCACCTGGACTCCCTTGCCCTTCTCTGACCGCCATCTCTACCACCCTCATATTGTTCTGAGACACTCGCTGCCCATATATTTCCCTCCCTTGACCTCCTGCCACCTCCTGTTGCAGCTTTCTTCTCAGCATCCGCCCTTTTCATCTGACTTGGCTCTCCAAGATGGTGCACCTGGCCACCGTTAAGCCCGACCCTCATAAGGGCTCTGACTTCGACGCACCCAAACGTCGAGCATCCATTGTCCCCGGTCTTGAGCACATCTCCCTTGAACCGCCCGGCGAGGATGAATTCTCCACCTCCGTTTACGGCTCGCGTTTCGCAGCCCAAGATCTCCCTTCACATGAGATGCCCGAGAGAGAAATGCCAAAGGAGATTGCGTACCGCATGATCAAGGACGAGCTGAGTCTGGACGGCAACCCAATGCTAAAGTGGGTTGGAACCAGTCAAGATATGAAAACTTACTGACAATGTGCCGTAGTCTTGCCAGCTTTGTCACCACATTCATGGTTCGTTTTCTAATCCTATTGCATTCCGTCAACCCAAGCTAAAGATGTGAACCAGGAAGATGAGGCCGAGAAACTCATGACCGAAGCCTTCTCCAAGAACTTCATCGACTATGAGGAATACCCACAATCGGCCGAAATCCAGAACCGCTGTGTTAATATGATCGCCCGGCTGTACAACGCGCCTGAAAGTGACGACGGGCAAAATGCCATGGGCACCTCTACCATTGGTTCGAGTGAGGCGATCATGCTGGCTGTTCTTGCGATGAAAAAGAGATGGGCCAACAAGCGCAAAGCCGAGGGTAAGGATGCCACCAAACCCAACATAATCATGAACAGCGCCGTCCAGGTCTGCTGGGAAAAGGCTGCACGCTACTTCGACGTCGAAGAGAAGTACGTCTACTGCACCGAGGACCGCTACGTCATCGATCCCGAAGAAGCCGTCAATCTCATTGACGAGAATACCATCGGTATCTGCGCTATTCTCGGACTGACCTACACTGGCGAGTATGAAGATGTGCAAATGATCAATGACTTGCTTGTGGAAAGGGACATTGACTGCCCCATTCATGTGGATGCTGCATCTGGAGGGTTTGTGGCTCCTTTTGTAAATCCGGGTCTCGTCTGGGACTTCAGACTTGAGAAGGTTGTCAGTATCAATGTATCCGGCCACAAGTACGGTCTGGTATATCCAGGCGTCGGTTGGGTTGTTTGGAGATCGCCAGAGTTTCTACCCAAGGAGCTTGTCTTCAACATCAACTACCTGGGAGCCGATCAAGCTTCGTTCACACTCAACTTCAGCAAAGGCGCTAGTCACGTTATTGGGCAATACTATCAAATGATTCGGCTGGGCAAACGTGGGTACCGGAGCATCATGCTCAACCTGACTCGCACGTCGGACTACTTGGCAGCACAGCTTCGTGCCTTGGGATTCATCATCATGTCCCCCGGCGGCGGGAGATCGCTGCCCGTGGTTGCTTTCAGGCTGGATTCGGACAATGATCAGTTGTTTGATGAATTCGCCATTGCTCATCAGCTCCGCGAACGCGGTTGGGTTGTCCCGGCCTACACCATGGCACCACATAGCGAGGGCCTCAAACTGATGCGTGTTGTCGTCCGTGAGGATTTCAGCAAGGCGCGTTGCGATGCCCTAGTCGCAGACATCAAGATGGCTCTGCAAGTGCTTGGGGAGATGGATCGCAAAACCCTTGAACGTTACCAAGCGTAAGTATTCCCACTGGCAATCTGACATAAAGACTGATGCTGACCGCTCATTCCAGGCATGTCCAGAAACATACGCGAAGAGGCAGCAAATTGCCGGATAATATCCCCCATTACAAAAACGAGAAGCATTCGCTCCAAGGGAAACACGGCAAGACGCATGCCGTTTGCTAGTCTTTGCACCTTTGGCTGTGGACGTCAGCCGGGTACTTTTCCACGGTCGTGTGTCCAACCAGACCTTGTGCTGAGATGGCAGAACTCGGTATTGTGCTGTTATTCAAGATAGCATACATTGGCTAGACAAATAGCAAAGATGAGGACGGAAAAATGAGAGACATGAGGCAACTACCTTAATTTCTCTGAAACTCTTCCTACATGCTCTTCTACCCTAACGTACTAGCAATCACTCAATGATAGAGATTAGGGACTTGTCTCTGGCAAGAAGTAATGACCACCTCGTGCTCAAGATCCAATCGATACCAGTAGTGTTCTTGGTGGCATTGGCTTGGGATTGGTTGCTCAAGGAACAGCTCGTGCATGAGTGGCATTCAGCTCTCATCTGGAAGATGTCTCTTTCTGCTTACCCTCCTACTAGTATCGCACGTCGGAGGAGAGGTATGCTCCCGACAAAACCCCAGCCTCAGGCGCCATATCGAGCGGACAGACCCGAGCAAAGGCCTTTGCATCAGCTCGCTTCAATAATTGCTACATCTCATTCGTGTACACTGGTACCGTTCACCATGAGCTGAAAAGCGAAGGGTTGGATGCTGGTAACATCAAACAAGATAGACGAGGCATGATGATAGCGACCGGCACATGAGCCTTTATCCCCAAAACATCTGATATTCTTCCCTGGCCAAACGTGCACTGTGACGAGCTGTCCAGAAGATCTCTGGAATGGAAGCTTGATCAAACGGTACCAAGAGAAAGGGGACGTGACAGAAGGCCTAGAGAACACAGGAAGCCGAAGCTCGAGTGGAACTCAAACAGCCGGGTGGTGAGCCTCGTTGTACCCGAAAGCATCATGACACACTGTGCAAGATTTGTGGCATTTGAATGCCTTTTACCACTGATCCGGTTCTTCATCGGCCATCCCTTCAACCATATCAAAGGAGCATGTCACCATACACTCTTATCACTGTGAAAGGATTGATGGAGTGAGGTTGCAGAGTCTCCCTCAGCCGGTCCTGAACCGCCTGACATAATCATTCACGTGACGCTGGGCAACCCTGTTTCCCGCTTGAGTGCCCCGGACGTGAGGCTAGACGATTGGTGGGGACCAGGGTTCCATCCTTCAAGTGCTGGAGTCAATGACCGCAGCTGTATCTGCTTCCAGCCATCGACAGACCAATCCATGACCATTGTCCAGGCCGCATTCGTCGCGAATGATGCAATATCAGAAGCGACTCGATTCACAAGGACGAATCACACGCTGAGGTGGGAGTGACAGCGCTCATGGCAGAAGACGCCGAGGCATCGCAGCAGTTCTGGCGATTGACTATGCCGTCATATTGACACCAGACACTGAACGCTGCCAGTGAGCCAGCACTTACCACCAAAAGTGAAGGGCACCGAGGGGCATGCAATAACATCATGCCCCAGTTGCTCCCGTCTTACTCACTGCGAGTACAGTAGTAGTGCTACAACTGCGTTGTCCTTGACATATATTTGCACCAGAATACCTTCCTGCCTATCACTTCCCGCCTCCAGGACCCTTGACGCAACCGCTGAAATCGAGAGCATATTAAACCACTACTCCCACCGCCGAGCATCCGGACCACAAATACCGAAATGACTCCCAACATCCTCAAGCAACACACAGACACATCCAAGTACATCGGGCAGAAACCAGACACAAAAGAGAACGACCCCAACAACAATAACTACCAGAACTACAATCCAGCCCCCGGAGCCTCGTCGTCTTCTTCTTCCGACAACTCCTCCAACATGCCAGCCGACGCATCAGCCAGAAGCGGCAAGGCCCTCGACTCGGGCGCCACCGCTGGCAACCAGTCTCTTCATTCCGAGACCGCTCTGCCCGAGGGCACTGGTTCCAAGGTAAGAAAATAGATCATGTCTCAATGTTCCCGGCCTTGGCCCAGTGTTACGATAGATAGAGGTGCTGACGCCGTCTCTCTTTAGGGATCAGCACCATTACTGAGCTCCGAGGGTGCCATTGGTCACCAGTTCACCGAGCACGGCGCCATTGGAGGAACGGCCCAGGCCATCGGTGGCCCGTTGGACAAGGAGGGAGCCATTGGCAAACATTTCAAAGGCGATGGAACTCTGGGCGGCACGGTGAACAAGCTGGTCGGCGGCGACAAATAAACATAAAAAAGGGACCAGCTGGGCACTTTTCCCAAATTGACTCGGGATCTCGAAAATGATAGGCATGTTCCACGCTGGCGAGGAGTCCATCCGTCTACGAATATGAAACTCACTCAATTGAGTCCTGTAACAATAGCAAACAGAGCGTATTGCTAACACTGTTAATTGTGCAAACTATGTGGAATTCGACTCTGAAAGTCCTCTACAGAACCTGCGAGTGATGTGTCCATCCTACTGCAAGTGTAGACGTAAACTCATAGGCACCTAGCTAGGTAAAGGCTACCTAACGAGTCCACATCAAGGATTGAGCACTGTATCCTTGTCCATGATTCATTTCAAGACATTGATGCATTAAAGCGTCAGTCGTGCGTGAGCGTCACCAGGGTCGACCGACCATCTAAAGGCCCTCCTAGATATGGTCTGGTACTGGATGTACACATATATGCATAATACCCATGTATTTATATCCAGCCGTCCTGGACCCTCGGGCCAGGCTTCGCAGCCGCAGCATTCTCCCTCTGCAGATCCTCAATCATACTGTCCAAGACCAGCTCCGTGCGACTGGGATGGTACGACTGCGAGATCTGCGTGTTCAAGTTGCCCATGTAATAACTGTCGATGTCGATTTCGGAGAAATCTTCATCGTAGAGTGAGCTTGCTGCGTCCCAAGGCACGACCGGTGATCCAGGGGGTCGAGGCTGGAAATGAGGTTGAGACAATGGGGATGGAGATCGCGAATACGCCGGTGGTGGCGGCAGTTCGAGGGTGGCAGTATTGGCTGTCCATCCGTGAGGGTCACTTGTTTGAGGCAACTCTGCTCCCAGAGCAGGCGACCGCTCCAACACAGGAGACAGCAGTGTGCCGTACGGAGGGCGACGGTAATGGTGTTGCGGCCGGCGCGGGAGATAGTAGACCGAAGCAGCTGTTGCGGTCGGCTCAGGTTGCACGGGCACTGGAATTCCTTTCTCCTGCGCGTCCTGCGCGACGATGGTTGTCTTCTGGTCTTGATGCCGATACTGTTGGTGCTGTTGTTGTTGCTGATACTGTTTCTGCTGCTGTTCCAGAGGCACCAAGGTGTTGCTGGATTCGAAGCTCTCAAAGCTTCCGATACTCCGGACCTGCACCAGGACTTGGTCGCTCCAACTCGTCGCGCCCTTCTCGCCAGCGGAAGACAACGCCGGACTCGGCTGCTGTAGATAGTAGAGAGGTGGTTTCTCTTGAAACTGGTAGCCTTCTTTGTTCAGGTGATGTTGTTGGTAATAATGGTCTGCCGGCGCCAGGCCGTTGTTGTCGTCCTCCAATCCAAGCTCATGCCCGAAATCCCTCGAGTTAGACCTTGGAGCTCCTCCCATGCCTGTCCACGTCGTTCTGATTCCAGATCCTAGACTCTTCAATTCCCACATCATGCGGCCTAGCGAGGGCAGACAGGCCGTGATGATGCTAAGATTCATGACAATCTGCACCCAACTCTGGAAAGACACCAGATCCCATGTCGGGTCTTGCGAAACCAGTACGGTTTTGAGCCGGTAGATCTGTGGTATGGTGACCAGCGGAAGTGCGATACGAGTTCCAAACAGAATGCACACGAAGATCTTCTTGTCTCGCGGCGTCTTGAGCTTGAACACCATGACAATCGGGAGAATGAGCGTAACAGCATCCATGACGATGCTGATAATAATGAATGAGGTCAAAAACGTTTGCTAGAAGATAGACCATCACTGTTAGCCCATTGTCACCTAAACCAATATGAAGGAATTGATGGGACTCACTCGGTCAACGCATCTATCCAAACCAACCAGCCACGGCTGCGGTAACGAGCATTGAAAGGCAAGGATTGCAAGTGCAAGCGTAGAGTACACTCCAATGCATCCAAGCAGGACATTGCAGCTGATCCGGATTGGCCGCTGTGGCTGGACACTCTTGATGAGCAGTACCACAATGACTTCGCACATGGAGAGTACGAGCTGGAAGAGAAGGTTGCTGGCGTATATGAGCTGAGGTGCCGGGTTAGCCGCAGTCATTGGTAGCCGAAATCGTATCTGAACGAGTCTCACCTTCTCGACTTGCGAGATCTCGCCTGAATTCAACGAGGCCACATGTCTACCCAGCCCGTTCGACAGGGACAATCGAACACAGACGCTCTGGGCAATGGCCACGAGCTACACAACCATGGAGTCAATCTCTGGGTCGATCAGACAGGCAGGAAAATGATTCCTACCAAAGTCAAAGGCAAAAGGATGTCTGAAAGCTCGACGACTCGACTGATGCGAGATCTAGCCAGCCCACGCACGAGCACCACGACGAAAGAGATTCCCACTAAAGCCAGAGTAAGAATCTCCAACGAGGATCCGTTGCGTGCATTCATCCCACCACCACCACCGCTCGCCGACACCTCGCTCGTCATAGTGGTGGTTTTTAGTTCAGAGACATGGACATCGTTGTCTGGGGAAAGGAAATTGAGTCGAAGGGGTCCCGAAAGCGTGCGGCGTCCAGACGGCACGCCCCAAAGTATATGAGAGCCCTACACACGACATGGAAACGGGCCATGGATCCATGAGAGAGAAGCTGAGAGCGTGCTTTCCCCACAGCCTTTCGTGTCACCAACTGTCGGTCCTTGAGCACTGACCAGGAAAGAAAGGAACGAGTCGACGAGATAGGGTCTTGCCAGCAAGGTGGCAGTCGGAGTTGTTCAGAAGGGTGCGTGTTACGAACAAAGACAACTGTCGGAGCCATGTCAAAGCTTCCCAACTGGGCGTTGACCGGCAGGGGTCGACGGCCCACGGACGCCGAATGTGGAACCCCTGCACCAGATCTCGATGCGGTCCCTGGCTGATCAGACAAGAAGTCGGAGACTCCCAGACACCAGACACGTCGGGGCAGCTGCTGTTAGAGCCTTCAGAGATGCGAGGCGTTTGGCTTGATTGTAAAGCCTTTTCCAATGCTACGATTGCCTACTTACAGCACACGTTGGAACACTCGGAACGCCTTGTCGGCGTGCACCAGGCAAGACCACACGCAGCCCCCGCTGTGATAGTAAGGCGAGACTGTTCCATACGAACTCGTCCAACAGTGTTGCTCGGCATTCACGTGTGACGTTTGCCTTCTCGAATACCCTAGCGGGGGAAAACTTATCTTGTCGAGGATTGCAGCCCTTCAGTTCGAGAGGAGTATCGCGACAACGGATGCAGAAAAAGCATTCCGATCCTGCTACCGCGTGCTGGGTACGCGCTGCACGACACATTGCCGGTGCACCATACCGAGTCGAGCAGTTTGACTGGAATGATGAACCTCGTTCGCAGCACTGACACCTGCTGACAGACCGCGTCTGCGCGAAAGAGTCGGAGTGGAGGCAAGTTGAGTCGTGTGCTGTTGGTTGTTGAGTCCCAGCCGCGTGAATTCGCGGGCCAAATCCCGAGTCTTGGCATCCAGGGGTCGACCTCGAACCTTTTGGTCATGCCACGTCTGTCATTATTGTCTCGATGTCTCAACATCTACGGTGCCGCCTCCTTTTCTACAATCCACACCAAAAAATGTTACATTGCCACTGTGCATTGCATTGTCAAGCCTGTGAGGGTTCCGGTTGATGGTATGATGGCGTGGCGCCGGCCGTGGTCTGGAGATCTATGCGCGAACAGGTTGGTGAAGACATCCAATGGCAAGGGACAGTTAAGAAGTACAAGTGCATTGGGATATAAGTCCTTTTCGGACAGTGGCCACCTGGAGGTTCTGCTCTGCTGCGTGAAGGTTTCAGAGCCACATGAAGATTCAATGTTCCCGTTGATTAAGTCGTGGAGGACGCACAACGTCGACCCAGCCTCGTCACGTGCAAGGCTGCCTCACCCCCTGAAGTGATTTGTTGTCCTGGTCCACCCCAGCTTGGTTGCCCATATCACTTCCACAAGGGGAATGCAGAATCGTAAGTAATGCATACTTTCAAGTCTACAGCAAGGAGCATATGGACGCATCACGTCCCTGCTATATTTTATGTCAATAGGTGTCCAAGGTCAATGAGAATCGCTCGAACCGATATCAGGATAATTGGTTTGTTATTACACTGCTCCACTGGCATGTCTACTACAGGATGCCGCAATCTCTTTACATCACACCAGGGCTCTGCCGCAGCTGCTCGCATCAGACATGGCCTTTTCTCCACGAGCTCTAACATCAATCGCCCCCCAGAACCTTGATCAAAGCCTATGCGGATTCGAGGCCTTCATTATCGTCAAGACCAACCTTAACCATCTGTACTGTACTTTGTGCGGTATGATGGAAGGTGAATCTTTTCTCGCCCTTTCCCAGGTAAGAGACACCTCGGGCTCGTGCCTGTGAGTCCCGAACGGCCGCTCCATGATCGAGGCCAACGCAAAGGGGAGGCAACGATTGACCTATCATAACAGCTTACTCACTGGCACTATTCCGCCCTGGCTTTTCGGTGTCGACAGCAATCAATAAGATTGCGACAATCAAAACATGTCCATAGACAGCATCGTGGTGATCTACCTACCCCAATTGACGCTTCTAGGGCACCACTACGAGGCGTATACACCCTCCACTTTGCCACTTCCAGGAGGCCATTCTAGCGTCCTCAGAGGTCAATTGTCTGTGGGATTTGTACCTGGGATGGAGCGTGCGAGATTTTTATGTCATTGTACCCTCATGTGTGGCAATGCGCTCTGGAAAGGGGCGCCTCAAGAACATCCCAAGTTCGAGTGCCTGATCAGAATGGTCGACCGCCCATTGGAGTACATGCGTGCAGTTACACTGTCGAAGAACAACGCACGAGGAAGACACTCAGACGGCAAGGCAGGCAGCCAGGCTAGTTGTGACGACATCGTCGAAGAGGGAAGTGGCATAAGCTCACGCGGGGCCGGTATACTCTGCCGACCCTCGACGAGGCACGACATTGTCGTCTACGAGACTTTGAAGTTTTGAAGTGGTAGATGACCGTTCTGAGTGCATGCATGTCCCGTTCCGGCTGCTTCGGGCTTTCCACTATGCCACTCTCCGAAGAAGAAATCCCCCAGGCAGAACACTGCCGACACAACTGTTTCGGCATCAAACGCCCGACATATACAGTGTCCGGGGACAGGCTCCCTTACCCCAGCACTCCCCAACGCGAACGGAACAACTGCCGAGTCTAACAACTATCTATTACTTCCATGTCACTCTGGCCGTGTATGGTTATCCCATGCTACATTAGACGTTTGGGCCAATCAACCCGCGAACGAATGAAGAACAAAGGACCATGATTTCTTCGCCTTTGACGCGGGTAGCCGACCATTTTATTGCTAAACTTAGACCTATGCTTAGCTCAAGTAGTATAGGCAAAAGGCAAACCAAATCCTTTTGCCGGGTCAGCTTTAGAGCATGGGGCAGGCTGTTGCAGATACGATGGGCGCGCGGCTTTGAAACACATCAGCCAGCGAATCAGAAACCCAAAACCTACCAAACACAATTGTAGAGCCCATAGGCCCTGCATTTCATGTCGGGTAGAGAACGTTTTCCAAATACCATGATGGAATATACGCTCGGAAACCTACTCCTGGAGGAAATGCATCCGCATCTCTGTCGTGTAGGGCGGACAAGGATTCTCCCGAGCGAACCATGGTTATGCCTCCACAACAGCGTATTGGCAATTGCTTCCTCTGCCGCTGAGAAGACACGAGTGGAAGGAAGGCAAATCTCCGCTTGAGTTACTGACTGTCAATTCGATGCAGTGCGGCATTGGCTACAGTCGAACCGGTTGTCTGATTTGATTCTCTCCTGTGGTATGAGACGTGCATGCACCGCCACAATATCTCATGCAGGGTCCGACGTTGAACAAGGAACCTGGGGAAACGTTGAGCCAGCACGGTCGACGTCAACAATATTGACCATTCACATTTGACCACGGTGTTTTGGGTACGGGTTAATTGAATTTGCCCGATGAGCAGCCGCTGCTACCTAGGTAGGTTCTGTTCATGTGCCTTTCCTCTGGGGACGATAGGGCGGTGTTTGTCATCGTACGAGCATTGACCACTGCTTCGTGCTAGCGATCGTACCAGGAGTACTGTGGTGTGGGAGGCAAAGCAACACCGGACATGTATTGCGGTAGTAAAGCGAAGAAACACCGATAATTAGGACATTGTGAGAATCAGACAAATTGGAGGGAAAGGGGAGAAGACAAATATCACAGCGACCTCACAATCGACTGAAACTCCAATCAGACCATAAGTATGGTGAGCGTCATCGCGCACTCATTAGGCACATTGTACGGCAAATGAGCCATTTGTTCACGGCGTACCGTACATACTTAGGTACCTTTGGGCCTCAAACACTCTTCGATCCAGCCCGTTGTACAGTAACTTCTTAACGAACCCTCAGTCCCAATATCTACCTAGGTACCTACCGGTGCAGCTTGTCCAGCCACGAAGGAAGCAACAGACAGCAGGCGCTTACCTACTTTGCCCTCTTCTCAATCCGATCTCCATGAGAGGTACTGTCCAGTACGACAGGATCTCGCTCTTTCCTACCTGGGTAGCATTGCCATTCTGGGACGGCCCGGTACCGTTTCCTAGGAGGATTGAATTGCATCCGTCTGACAGGGGCATTTTATGCGTCTTTGCTGGTCGAAATTCGCATCCTACTAGGCTTTTCTGTAATCCTCCGTCAGACAGTGGCACAACGCTCAAGAAGGTATTCTTTGGCCAGGATGATAGACCCACTGCAATGTGTCCGTGGTTCCAGAGCAGAGCGATTCGATTCGTGCCTGTCTTACAGAGGAAGAAGTATCAATTTTCTCCGATCTGCAGCTCGGCGATACTATTGTCAGTGTGCACTAAAAACCTACAAGTCTCGAGCAGAATCTGGATCAAGGTTCTCGAACGAACCCTGAAGTTGAGATAGACAATCGTTTGCGCCACAGTGTGGCGCAGCCGACAGTCTTTGACGCCACCGCACGCTCCATAGTAGGTGTGGCGTTGAGTAACCTGGTATGTGGCGGTTCATCCCATGGCACCTTCGAACTCGAAGCGAGCGTATCACCAATCAATTGTCGCTGGCCAGCACAGAGCTCGAATGACATCACATCCACTTCAACTTCAAGTTGTGCACCACCAGGAGCTACTACTACCTGGTATGTACAGTAGTACATACTGGTTCGAGTTATGTACTTGGGGATCGTCACCACCGCTCACTACTAGTACTGGAAGTGAAAGTTGACGATCGAAACCTACAGATAGAACACTACAGTAGATACGTAGTACTTACTGCCCGCTGCACTGTCTGGCGTACCCGAGACCGGTTTCTGCAGCCGATCGAGCCTGTCGAACAGAACTCTAGTGAGCAAGATGGCAGTGCCCCTTGAATTTTTCGGTCCGGCACTACTAGGTAGGTACAGTTAGGTACATATGGTCACCCAGTACTATGCGGCGGAAATAGAAAATGGTGATTGTCTAGTACTAGCAATGCAGTAGTACACTGTAGAGGTGCCAGTGATCGACCTAATATGCATGCGAGGGGCCAGAGTTACAGTACATAGCCGAAAGTCACAACTTGAAGCAGCCACAAAAATACAAGATGCCAGGTACGTGGCTGAGTCCATGAATTTGAATTCGTATGCAATGGACCGTGTTGGACTTTACCACGGCAGTGGTGCCACTTCCCCGGAGGGACATGCACCAGATAGTACTAGTATGAAATGAAAAAGGAAGTTCTGCTTCCTCGCATTGTAAATGTCTTCATTGGTCCGATGCACGCACTTCCTGATAGTCAAATCCACCAGCAACCGTTGCTGAAAACCCGGTAACTGCCGCGCCTAGCTGGCTGTCGTGCTCTCGAACATCAACCAAACACAGGCTCCCTTCAACCAGGTCGTTTGTAAGTCAGCTAACTCGATGGCCGCCTACTGCATCCCTTGTTTGCAGGCTCCCGCCAACAACTCGCCACCCCGGGTTCACATCTCGCGACATGTCCCGACCCACCTCGAACGTGCCGCAGTGTCCCTCAGGACAATTCGTCCCCAGAGAACTGAAGAAAATGGGATGTATGTAGGGAAATGAAATTTAGTCGATACATTGGAAGTTGTGGCATTCCCACGACGAAAGCCGTTTATTTGGGTATCATCCCGCCAGATATTTAAGAAACAGCCGTCCTGACAAGTGGGTATCTCGAATGGTCATGTATCTCGTCAAAAGAGGAAAAGAAATATGGTCGGACTCGTACAGGGACCCGTATATCATCCCATCACGCAATGCCGCATGTGTTGTAGTGGGACCAGAAAAAGAAAAATCGTTGCAAAATTGGTGAAAGGGAGTGAAGCCCATCCGCCCTTCTTGGAGCCGCTCGTGAGCACACGTCGACAAACGGCGGGAAAGGAGCCGATATGGAATCTGGCCTCGGCGCCACCAGGAGGTATCAAATAGTTATTGCCGGCCTCCGTCTTCTTGGTCGTGCCGAACCTCGCTTCTCAAGTCGCCTCTCTCTGTATTAGACGTGTTCGCAAGGAAATTAAATATCAAGTTGACAAAAACCGGGGGTATCTCATGCAATTTCAGGGTCGTATCATGGTGCTCAAAAAGTCGATCATCAGTAATTCAGCCACATCTCCAGAGGATCTGAGGTTGTGGTTCCTGCTGGTGCAGGTTCACCATCCACCATCACCTCTGTCGCGGCGGACCCAATCGACTCTTTCTTGATCTGTTGGTCCGATCGCAGAGGGGAAAATTCAACGATCATATCCTGGCCTTCAGGCAGTTCCCGCACAACATCCTCGTCGACGACAATATGCAGTCCGCGAGAATTGATATGCGTAACTTGACTGACGCGGTGTGGGTCGACCTGGAACTTGGCCGAGATGCCGTTGATCAAGTCTTTGACGGTCCGTTGCATCAAGTAGACTGCGCGGTAGTATTCTTTCAGCGAATCCTTCTGCCGCACGTAGAAACAAGCAACTGAGTTCTGATTAGCGCGGTCCATCCGGGAAAAGTCTACAGACAGCTTACCTGGTCGAATGGGTCTCTCAACAGGGGGCCGATAATTGCTGTCAACATCGACAGCAAAAAGATCGGTCTTGAATACTGGGCCAGCCTCAGTGGTTGGAATCTTGACTGGGTGGCCCAGAATTTCCTTCTTCTCCTTGTCGTGGTCGCTCTCAACCTCCTCCTGAATGGCTGGAGGCTGCATTTCCGAGTGCCGCCTCTTAGGTGAGTTTTGTGCAGAACTCGAACTCGGAGAACCGGCGTTGGATGTAGGTGAGTCAGACACGCTTTGTCTTGACTCCCAGGTGCTGGTGCGCACAATCTCCTTCATGTCAGGATCATCCCCGGGCAGTTTGACAGGATACAAGTCAGGATCATCCTCGGGATCCCCGCGCAGGAACAGCACACTGACCGCCCTGGTGGACGAGAACATATCTTGCATAGTCACCAGCTTCATTTGTAGGTCTTCCTCTGCAGAGAACTTTCCGCCATCGGCTTCTGAATCCACCGAGAAAGTGCGCTTGTGCTTGACCACTTTTCCGGGCCGAGATGTCCCAGCTTTTGCCATCGATCCACTCCTTCTTCTCCTGCCCGCGTGCCCGAGGCCGGCCTCCGCTTGGGCAATTTGCTGTTTGAGCTTCTCGATCGTTTTCTTGACGTGTGCCACATCGTTGGAGAGTTTTCTCTCGGCACCATGGTCTCGGAACAGTTTGACTTTCGAGTAACAGACTTCAGGCTCATTGCTGGTGCCAGACTGTGGCGTAACAAGTACAGTTTTGGCGCATAGTCGGACGGGGATCCCTTTGACACCCTTGGAGTGACTAAAATCGGTAGACAAAAAGTTGAAGCGAATAGAGATCGAGCAATGAGGTCCTCCGTTGACAGAATTAGGGACCCAGGTCACGGCAAACCCGTCAAAAGAAGCTTTCTCCAGCTGCACGAGAGGCTTGCGCATTTCGTCGTCTCCCCCTTGGTTGGGGTCAACGTATTCCACAGCTAGGAGTTTTCCACCTCGCTGATGGGCCTCGTTCGAGCCGCGTCCCTCTTTCCAAAGTTGCCAGCATGCTCCGGGTCGGGCGCGCTGTTGCTCATCCTCGAAGGAGACACGGACGTAAGTGCGGTACTGAAGAACGCCGTCATGCGGCAGTGGAGGGGCTGTGTCCCAAATTGACATAGTGTAAGCCTGTCCCTTGTTGAGATAGGTGATGGGAATTTCGTCGGCATGCCTAACCATCGCCGTTGGCGCATTCAGGGTGGTATGAAATCTCAACCTAGCCGTCCAGTTAGTAAACACTTCCCGCTCTGGGTCGTAAAGCACTGACTTTTCCCCAGGAGGTAGTTCTGCGACACCAACCGATCCGGACATCAGCTGTGCAATGGCCTGGTTGACTGTAGCCTGTTCATGTCCTAGGTCGGCCTGATTGGGGGTCGTCTTGTGCGGACTGTCGTCCATCGCGACATAGCCCGAATCCTGGTGCTGAAGAAACTGCTGCGGCGCGAACGTCTGCGGCTGCTGCGGAACCAGAGGGATCTGGGGCTGCGAGGCTTGGAAGGCATCTTGGAAGGGATGCGGTTGGTGTAGCATATGCGGGTTGAAATGTTGGAGGTTCACTAATGGATCGTGCGCGTGCAGCCCATGGACTGAATGTGGTAGTGACAAGGGTGTGTTCATGCCCATTCCGGGAGTGTGGAGGTCGCCCGCCTGAGGATGGTATAGAGTGCCAAAACCTCCTGGGGTCGGCGTGTACAAATAGCCAGGAGGCTGGTTCGCGAAAGCGGAAAAGGCAAAAGAGTTGGGATCCATGAGTGAAGGAGTAAATCTCCAAGAGTCGTTGAATGGTTTGGGGGTCGCATCCTGTTGTTCTTTGACCTCCGCCGGCTGGCTGTCGAATGCGCTGGAAAAATAGTCAGCGATATGTACGCCATGATGGCCTGGCGGCTTGGGGGCGGGACGTGACGGCGACATTGTCGAAGCCGGTCGACACGTCGGGCTGGCTGAAAGAGGAAGAGGGCGAGATGAAGTAGAACGATCCAAGACATACCGTTGAGCCGTCGTGGGCTCATCCACAATAGCCTCGCTTAGCACAGATGATCTGCGAGCAGGCTCATCGTCCCCTGGGGCGGCTGAGGATGTCGATCCAGGCCCGACTTCGGGAAAAGACTCCTTGAAGGCCGCGTACAACGCTTCATCGGGTTTGTGAGAAGTCCGCCTGTGAGAAAACATGATGGTTAGTTTTCAAGTATGCGCTGTGATGTGAAACCAGCATAGATCAAGCGCGAGAGAGACGAACCGATTGCGAAACATTTGCGGCGGAGACGGCGTCTCAGGCTGCAGGTTCGAGAGAGAACGGGGTCAAATCAACGACATGAGGCCTTTGTATGGTCGGACGGTACAGTGTCAATTCAGACAGCGCGCATCTAAGAACGGCGCAAAGGGTCGAAGAGCGAGATTGACTCAGGGCGACCTGGGGATGCTTCAAGTCGAACTTGAAGGGCGGGAGTGCTGCGCCTTATCGCGTGCGCCAGGAGGAGGTATAGGCTGGGTCTATGTAGGGCGCCTGGTCTGGTCTGCGAATGCTTCGAGATCCGAGATGGAATGGCTGAATTGCCTCGCGGCCGGTGCGAGCAATGAGCAATATGAGAACGCAGGATCGCCGGTCTCGCCAGTGCCAGTGTACAAATCGACCAAAGGAGTTTGAGATGAGGTGAGGTGGTAGGGCAGGGTGTTTGGACGCATACGGTTTACTGCCAGCAGTAGGACAAGGACCAGGGGTGGATGCTTGGGATACTGGGATGCCGGGATGCTTCAGACTGGCTGGCGGTCGTGGGCCTCGATGGCAGCATTTAACATTTCATAGTAGTTCAGAGTAACAAGATTGCTAGTCCGCGACTAGATTGGGGGGCTATGGATGCAAGGATGGTGAAGCAAGAGTGGATTCCGAACAACATAGCAGTTCAGTAGCAGTTTATGGGTAGTTGTTGATGACTGGCAGTTGGGTCCTTTCGTTTGGCGTGGTGGAGGAGGAGGTGGGCGAGTCTGGCATGGCAGACTCGGATGGAGATGCGAGGATTTGATGCAAAGTGACCGTATGGCAGTGGCGTCAATCCACCGATCGGGCGGGTTCTGGTCGGCACCAGCGAGTGCAATCGCAGGCTACTTCTGCTAGCACTGTACTATGATACCGTCCTGGAACTCCAATACCGCTACTACTACCGCTACCACTACTTTTGGTCCTCCTGCTCGGGATCGAAAACCATCTATCTCAGCACGGCAACGGGCCTTTGGGTCACGAAGGAGTCACTCTCCACTCTTGCTTCCATCCTTCTACTACTCCTGTACTAGTTAACTAGTCGCTAGCAGCGCGGCCGGCTGGTCCTGAAGGCACTCGTGCTGTTGCGGATAGCATCGCATTCGCTGTTGTTGATTGCTGTTAGCCTGAAGCCTAATAATGGTGCAGCCTCAGCTGCCTGGGGCCGGGATCAAGGGATCTCGTTTAACTGAGCCACGCCTAGAAGTTAACGCCTGGGGGCACTGGGGCCTCCCCATTTGATTGGAAAGCGTGCCGGATCGGCCTGAGCACTGGAGCCTAGCACGGTGCCCAGTCGTGGCGTCGAGGAGCGCTCGCAGGTCTCACTGGCCAGCAACAGTGGCTCCCCGGTCATCCTGGTCGGGCGACGTGGCTGGCGCACCACCACTTGGAGATGGGCCGCCGTACAAAGTTGTACACTGCACGGCCCCTAGCCCCGGGGCGGTCGATGCAGTGGCTCATGCCCCGAACTAATTGGACAGGGACCCCATCCATCAGCCGTCTCAGACGTCCTTTTTTGTCTATGTCCAACTCTGTTGCTTTGGTTGCGAGCCAGGTCTATCCCTGCCGACGTAGCGGGCGACGCTGTGCGCGGTGCCTGTAACAGGAAGCTCTTCCTTTGCATCACTTCCTCATGCAGACTTTTGCCGTCCTCGGCGATTCCCAGGCCCAGGCAGTCAATCGCCCTGATCGACACAGCACAGCCACACGTCGTCGTAAGGTTCATGTTCGGGGCATCATCGCACGGCCACGGGCATCGGAACTGTGGCTTTTGGTGGCAAAAGGCGGGTTCCTCAGGTGTCCAGGTGTGGCTATCAACCTGTGGCAACAACGCCCATAGGTGCCCCGGAAACTTCAGCCTAGGGCCGTTCAAAGGTGTCAGTGTCAGTGCCTGTTGTCCTCCACAGCGGCTCAGGGAGCCCCCCCTAGCGCCCACTGCATTCCCGACCAAACTGTGGCTTGACTCTTGCTCTCCCTTGTGCCCACACAGGCCGCAGTCTCAGGCCGTGGGCGGTCCTGCGATGTCACTCTCATTTCATACATCGGAATCTCTCATTTCCCATCACTCCTGCGACCGAGATGTCCGTCGACGAGTGAAACAGTCCGCACCAGACTCATGGTGCGCTCGTAAGCCACAGGACTCAGCGATGGAGCCCACTGGGCACATATCGCTCGGTAACCGTTGACTCCTCCGCCAGCCGCGGGCGCCGGGGCGCGTATCCCTATCACCGTCAACTCCAGTCTCTGCTTCGCTGTGTACAACTACAGTACTACTAGCACAGGCCCTGTGGCCCCATGGGTACCACCACGCCGAGAAAATGGAACGCTGCTAACACGGAATCTTTCCCTTAGCAATATGGATCGTCCACACGTGTTGCTGAGGCTTTGAACGCCTATACCGTCACCGAGCCGTCGATCCATCGTCCTCTTGTCTCCTGTCCGTTCCGTGCAGCCGTCTGCGCCAATCGCTGGCCGTGTCCTGTCTCACACAGGCCAACATTAGCATCTCGCTCCGTTGCCGTTCGAGTGTTCTCTGACACAGTGTACGCGTACGCACACCGCCCACCGCAGTATGGCAGATCACTGGCATATGAGGGATGCCTAAGGATGTTTTTTCCGGCTGTTGTCCATCCGTCGAGTTTCCCAGCGTCGTGCCTATCAGTTGTACTTGGCCGTCCGCGGCTAATCGCCTATACGACTTTTGCAGGGCTGGCACAAGCCTCCGACACGCTGTTCAACAGCCTGGCAGTGGTCAAGGGCGCTCATCAATTTGACTGACACCACATAAGGAGCCAGCTGACAATGTCAATCCGGCCATGGATGAGCAACGGGCGGCAGCCAATGCGATCAACACCACCAAATGGTGCCATAACTAAAGATAGATACTCTATGTTGTATCGCTCCTCACCGTCAATCACAGGCTGCTGAACCTCAGACCACACCGCACAATTCGTCATGCGGCCACACAGACCATTACATCATGGTCTTCCGTGTCTTGGGCCACCTGTTGATTGGCGGCCGCCTCTGATCAAAGATGAAACACGCTGGACGCACGAATAGACGATGAGGGTTGTGGTCAACTGACCCCTTGATAATCTCACATCTTCGTCCCTCACTCCTACCACCTATACTGTTTATCGTCATGATTTTGGCCCTCCGTCTCCGCGCAACGTTCTCACTCAATCAGACATCGCCGGTATCCCCAAGGTCCAGCTGGTGGACCTGTTAGAGCAAGCCGTCGGAAATTCTCAATTCTGCGCGCAAGCATGAGGCACGCGGCTATCACCGTTCCGGCGCAAAATAGTAATGAGGTCATGCACACACTTTGCGGAAATTCCTAGTAACAAGCAATTTGGGCTCTCGCTGGTCCAAGGGCAATCAGACTTGTCCGACAAGCCGCCTTGCCGATGTGACCCATTCTATGAGTTTTGGCCAGCCACGCGAATTCGCGGACCCCCGGCAATTTCGATTCGAGACATTTGGAACACGGATGGAACAATCTCGACGGGGAGACAACGGCGGCTGGGATCCACGAGGTCGTGCAAGGGTGCGTGGCACGCCCAATAATCATTTCCGGCAAGCGACAGGCGAGACGACTTGTGGCACGGTGGGCCCCCGGCCTCCCCAGCTCGCTTGATGAGTCTGTCCCTGGCCAACGGTGTTTATACAACTTGACAATTGACCAGATACAACTGGCGTGGTTCTGCATTATCTACCGAGCACAACTCAGCGGCTCAAGAAAACATTGATTGTAGACGTGTGCTGTTCAAGCTTGAGCAAACCCATCATCACTCAAAACGGCGCGGCGGAGCAATATGGCCGGAACATTGGAAATTAGGTCTGCGACTGGAAAGGTTTCTTCACCTATGCCAGGACCAGGGTGTCAGGCCGCAGATAGAGGACCCTCCCAACTCGTGACAGCAAATCTGCCGGCCGACACCCTTGAGTAGCGGTACAATCAAAGCTTTGCAAGCTCCAGCTTCGCGCCGATTGATTTCCAGCAATTCTACGATTCATGAAGACAATTTCGATCAGACCACGCTCCTCGTCGGCAGCGCTTTCTCTGAATGGCTTACGCGCCAGCACAGGGAACGAAAACTTTGAGCCGGCGATGTCCTCCACTACTGACTGGAAGTACCAACCTCGTAACAGAAACCACTGCATTGTCGCCCCAAAAGACGCCGGTCCTGCCCAAAGCTTACGGCTCCACGGCCCATGATCCATCAGCCGTCCTGCACGGGTCACGGCCCACCCGAACGCTCGACGCCACATACTGCGCCACACTAACGACGATCTTTTCTGATATCGACTTAGCCGTATGCCGTTCTGACTTCAACGCTGTGGCTTGAACGTGGATAGGATTCAAAAAGACACTTTTCCAAGTCGAAAAACTCTATTAACTGCGTCGGCGTACGGTCTAGACAATGGATGCAGGTCAGGAGATACATGCCGATCTTTCGAAATCCGTTACATCCATACTGGTCAGTGGGTATGTTCGCGTTCTGGTAGAGAGCAACCGACCACTGTCTCGTGCCACTTTGTACTTTCCCACCAATCCTCCGCGGACAGTCCACATCAAATCACAAGATTAACAGACTACACGACGGACCTTGGAACAGATTGCCGAATAGAAGGTAAGCAGAAGGAACTGTGTTCGACGCGCATTCTAGCGAGCTACCTAAGGTTCCTTGGCCATCGCCCGCTGACAGCTCGTACCAAAAGCACAAGTGACCTTTTTACTTGGGCATTGGAAAAAGGGGTTTCCATCGTCGCTCCAGAAGAGCCCTTGCCAAAAGATTGGGATTCTTGTTTCCCAAGGTCCGCCTTTTTGAGTTCTCGGGAGTTCTCTGTGGCAGGACAAGTTTTCGACTATTGCTGTCACTATAACGGTAAGGCAAGTGCGGTTAGGGCATTATCCATATGGTGACTTGGTAGAGCCAATGAGCCTGTCGTCGCATTGTGCAATAATGAATGAACGGTCTCCCGAGGAATCCCCCTCCCCTTTTGTGCCGTCTTGTGGCCAAGCCAGATTGCCCACTGTACGCGGCGAGCTCAGAACTCCAATGTCCGTACATTTTCATGAACGACAATGAGAAATGCACTCGTGTCACCGAAGAAGGAGCTTGGTGCAGATGGCTGTTCTCATCTATTGCTGGGCCTATCAACGAAGGTCAACTCGTGGTGCAAGTCTCCCCACTACTGTAGTGCATGCCTACCTGGTAATGTAGAAACCTCGACAGATGTCCCTTCATGGGAACTGCCAGCGAGCTTTTATCAGCAACATCAGAACATGAATACAGGAGCTCCCTGTCAAGGTAACGACAACCTGTGGCTGAATTCCTCTCTACCATAGTGAACATGAGTTTTCGGGAATCAATGGCTCCGCGCTTGAATTGACCAATTCATTCATGAGACCGACACCCGCCACAAAGCCGCTGCACGTCTTTATGTGATGGCCGTCAAGCTGCTCGCTTACATTCCTTTTCCTTGCCGCTCCCCAGAAGACTTCCTCGACATGCGGTGGATGTCAAAATGACCTCAAAGGCAAGTCAGTCAGGGCTCTAAAGTGCGGCGGCTCTGCTTTCCATCTGGCCGAATTTTCCGTTTTGTGGTGGTCTGTCTGCCCTAATATCGTATCGTCTATAAAAATGTTTGAAGAATTTCTCATTTCCCATCCAGTCGGTTTATTCATTGGTTCACCTATGAATTTGGAAGATTAGGCACAACTTTTTTCGCCCTTTCCACCATGCCCGGGACCTAGGCAAATCTCCTTGGTGGGAAAGCTGCTCTGCTCGCTTCTGTCTTCCAAAAAGTTCGCAGCAGGCGTGACAGGGCAGAATTGTGCTGGGGGCTGTCTCTTTCCTGGAAATCGTGAGGCTGGCTACTGTAAATCTGACATGCTCTGGTGCCCTACAAGTTACCTATTCACCTACAAGAAGCTAATTTGCCCCATTTGTTCGCGCTACTGTAAGTCCACGGCTACCTTGTATTAGTTATCCTTTCTTTTTGGTGCTGCTATTGTTGGCCGCAGTCCTTCGTCTGCATTGACTTGGACTAATGAGTCCAGGACCACGACCACAGACTCGGATGGGTTTGTATTCCGAGGCAGGCAGGCACGCACTCACGCCGAGATATCTCCAAGTGAAGAGAGATGTGGCAAAGGCCAAAGCACGACGGACCGACAGTTGCCACGGCAGAAAGGTCGAACGGGTATCAAGAAGATAGATAGCTATGATAGACATAGATTAAGACAAAGATTGATCCAAGAAACCAAGGGTCGGCTCCACCAATGTTCGTAGCTACAGTACCTACTTAGGTACGTTGCCCTTCATTTCATAGGTACCTACAAGGTAGTGAGTGGTCTACAGTGCCTGCTCGATGTATGCATGGATATAGTACTTGTACATTACGAATTACCTTATCCATGTACCATTAGATATTAATGCAAAACGTGGAGATACCAGGGAGACAAAGTCCCCCGCGACCTTGTCTGGTGATTGGATCTGGATGGGCATTTTGAGACCTCGAGGGACTTCGGAAGACGTCAGTACCATTTGCAGGGTACGGGGCAGAAGTGCAACCAGCAGTCAGCAGCGTGCATCGCGGCAAGAGTGAGCAGAGGCGAACGTATAGCGAGCAGCTGAGTTCATCCTGAGCATTTCGCACTTCAACTATTGTGTCAGTAAGCCTTGAAGAGAAAAAAAAACCCATTTTGGAGAACCGCATGCCTGCAGGCAGAATGATTCACTTTTCTGCCTTTCAGGGACTTTTGAATTAGTATCATCTTGCCATTAACACCATTTCTCGGGTCAAAGCCGCGCTCCCACTCTCCCACTGCATGTGGTATGTATATCGATACTAGCATTCGCGCGTATTCCCCGGCCCCTGGCTATCACCACGGCCAGGACAAATCACCGGCTCAATTGGCGAGCACAACTGAAGCCCCGTGGGCATCGCGACAGCAATGGGTATACACATGCTTCATGATTTAGAAAATAAGTATTAGCTCCACGCGCTCGTCGCAAGCCGCTGTGACCAAAATCTTCCGTTGTCATTCTTGCATTCCAGTGGTTCGGTGACTGAGCTCCTGCCTCGAGGCCCCCATTTCCTGGCCTGTCATTTTCCCTGCCATAGTCGTATGCGTGGCTGGTCTTTGCCATTGCAACTGTCCTGTCCGTTGTAATAAACATGAAACATTATGTATTTTCTGTTATGGTGTTGTCCACCCGGCCAGATTCCAGCTGTATTAGAGTGCCAGTCTGTCTTGGTGGTTGCAATCCTTTCATTACCCATTCATTGATGTCTCCATTCGATGTTCTATGCCGGATCACACTTGTTGTATTCGTCGAAAAGGGATTGCCCAAATCACCGTGTAATAATGATTTGAAACCCGTCTATCCATGCGCCACAAGAACCTGCAATGCCGGCAATGATGTAGCCACGAGGCGCCATCAACGTATGCCTGTTATTTCCGGAGTCAGTCGAGGACATGATGACAGAGTCGACCCAACTTACCCAGAGCCCCCATTGGGGTTGCCGAAAACTCCAGACCTTCGGCCAGTACTGGTCAAAATCTCAATTCCGTCAATCCAGAAGCCAGCTCGTACATAAAACCCAAGGATCGTTTCTCCACGACGGGTATCTGTAGTTGTCAGTTTGCTTGTAACAAAGCGACCGTGCAGATCCACAACTCACCGAGGAAAAACTCGTCCCCACCAGGCTTGCCCCCTCGTTTACCGAACAATTGGCTATGGCCGTCTTCATAACGGAATTCAATTCCATCAAGTGCGTACCCGTGATACACTCTCACAGATCTAAGAAGCTTCGTTTGGATATTGGCGCAGTCCAGGATCAATTCTTCCGGTTGCGAGCCTTCTAGCGCAGATTGGCCCAGTTTCTTGCTCTTGAATCCGAGGCGGGAGTCAAACGACTTGTGTATATTCAGCATATTATTGTAGGCGTTCATAGTCAGCCCTTCGTCACGCTTGGGTGCCTGCCGGAGCGGTGGAAGGTTGACAATGTACTTTTTGGACAAAAGCTCGTCCAGATCCTCGATTTTCTCGTTGCGTGACCCTCCGCAAAAGATTGTGAGAGATAGTTTGGCCTTTCTCTTGTCTTCAGGAAGTCGCCCTCGGATGTCGGTCTCAACCAAGGTCACCTGCCTAGGGAGGCTGTTAAGCCGGGGGTCCGCATTGTTGAAGTCAATCCAGTGCCTGCATAGGTCATCTCCTTCTATCCAGATCTCCACAAAGGAGATTCCTGTAGCAGCTGAGCAAATTATGCGTCCATTCCCGACCGGGAAATATTGGATGCTGTCATCTTGAGACAAAGGCTCGTCGCCCGGGAGCTTAAAGCAGGGATGGTGTCGGAACCGGAGAACATCTAATCGGTGCCAGCCGCATTCGTCCTCCAGACGACAGACTTTGAGCCCTTGAGACTTGGTCCTGGTTGAATAGGCTTCGCTGATCACGAAAGTCCGATTCAGGCGCACGTAATCTCTCAACATGACTCCATTTTCTTGGTGAGGACACCCGAACAAGTGACCAACCTCATGGAGGTGTGCGCCGATCCCAATGTTTGCCGCCTCCCAACTGCTACCGCACTCGTTGCAGTCGTTAGCCACAAATCTGGTATCTGTTGGCGTGCAGTCCGTGAAAGCAGGCACAACTTCCTCAATGCATGATGGGTAGCTCTGGAGGGCCTGAGAACCGAAAATGGCAAGACCCAGATCGTCTCCTGTACCGCCTAAAGCAGCATGCCCCCTGATTGTTCCAACTTCCGAATCCCAATGGGCGTCGAGAAGAAGACAAGCAACGTACTGCTTCTGGCCCGGTCTGATATTGTAGTATTTCTTTACTGCTTCCGCGGCAATGGAATAAAGGTCGCCTTTCTTCTCCGCCGGTCCGTACTGTTGGGCATATTGTAGGTCGCGTAACTCAGCAGTAGTCTTGTCCGACCGGATCACATGGACTCTGGTCTCGTTCTTCAACCGATTCGTTTCCCAATCCCGCATGGACAGAGTCCCGGTTTGCCATTCCTCCTCGAAACGGAAGCACCGCCGCCCGAACTTTTGTCTGTACATTTGTTCGGCTGTAAAAGCCTGCCACAAGTGCGCAGCCATGCGGAATTTCCGTATGGCCATTTGGAGATCGTTGCCCTCGTTTTGGATCCGCTGCGGAACTGCGTCGTACGTGCATGGAGAGTCCTTGCCGGCAAGGATAACCAGCTGTAGCGGAGGTGCGTTGTTCAATGGCAGGTAGTTCAACATGATGTAGGACGAATGCATCGTAGGGGCTGACCCGGTGCTCGTTGAGCTCAATTTGGGCGAAGTGAAATCAAACCGGATCTTATTCCACCCGGGCGAAAGGTAGACCAAGGCCTTGAAGTATGAATCGGAGACTGGCCAGTTGGTGGGAGGAAATGATTGACCGTCTTTATCGTGGTGCACAGTCAAATTACCATCGATTGCTTTCTGGCTGGGGTCTCCAATCTCGCCGTAGATCAGCAGCACTTTGTTGTGAACCTGTACGCCGCTTATAAGCTGATGCCATGGCCACTCTCCGGGTCTCAACATACCACTGAATTGTCCAATATAGAGGTGATTTTCGGCGCAAAGGCCGACGTAGGCATTGGAACCCGCATCGTGCCATTGGAACCCGACGGTGATAATGTCTAAGACTCTGTCAATATTTCTCCGAAATCCTCACATTGTTCTTTGGGACAGGTGCTTACTATCATGCTGTTCCGGTTGGAATTTGGCAAGGTAACATTGGGCCGCTGAGGCACCGGTGGAGGGGTATCGCCATTTGTCTTCACGGCGGCCAATACATTCGAGGCTGAACCGTTCGCATGATATGTGGACGGCGGCGTGGTGCTCCCGGGGGCGGAGTTTAGGGTAGAAGAGGATTTTGCCGTTGGGACGGTACTTTTGGAATCGGTTGAGGAGTCGGAAGTTCGAAAGCTAGCTTTTGATCGCCGGCGTAGGTCTCTAAAGAAGGGCATGGCTGGCGAAATGGTGGAAGGCTTCTGTTCTCATGAACCGAACATGAGGTATTAGATGTTGCGGGGGACGAGCTTTTGCCTATGACCAGGATGTCGTCGCGGGCAGACTGATTGTAACACCCACAGGCATATGCATGTGCAATGCAAGAGAGCTTGTCCGGTGTCGACGATTGGCTCACCCCAGAGTCACAGCGGGAATTCGGAGGCTTTTTGCGCAACAGCTGTGCGTTGGTAAACGAGTGACAAGGCAGATTAGGATGCAAGGGAGAGACAAATAGTTGCGACGCAGGCTGTTTGCAATGGAAACACTGTTAACGAGGAAGGACGAGAAGGTGCTATGGTGCAGTGAAGGTGGCCGGTATGGTGATGCCAGTGGATGGATGCAGTGGATGGCTGCGGATTTCTCTCACTGTAATACTGCAGATACTTTAGTTGAGACTTACGACGTCCTGCGACGGTCTAGTTTGACTCTAACAATTCCACTACCACACTAGACGGTAGCATAGTTACGACTATCCAGATTCCAGGCTGCGTAAGTGGTGAGGGGACCCAGGGACGGCGGGAGCGGAAGTTAGGTAACAAGTACTGTAACCCTGTAGCATCACTGCGGATTGGGCTGCCGATGCCTCCCACATAATAAATACTGTATTACCGCAGGGAAATACCACCTCCTAGGTAGTAAGGAAGTTTAAGCTGTGTTGAATCGGCAAGGCACTGGCATGTGCCAGTTGTACATTGGAGCTACTACGAGTCGTTGTATGCTGCTACTGTAAATCGTCAGCTTCCAGCGGCCATTATTAGCATTTCCGACAGAGATAAAGAAGTGCCCGGAGACCCCTCGGCCGCCGTAGTACTCCAGGTAAAGTGGTTGTTAAGCCTGTTCAAGCCTGGCGCCGGGCTGGTTCTGCACCGGGAATCTCTAACAGATCCTAATAATGCTTCAAAGGTCGGAGGCCACGCACGTTGTGGGCAGTTGAGTCCACAGTGGAAGAATGATGCAGTCAGTGGCGCCCTGGCAGACATGTGGTTGGTGTGTTTCACGGCCTGTTCTATCGTCCTACTACTACTGTACCATGACGAGGGCATTCCTTACTGCTACCGCCAGTGTACAACATTGTATGCCACTTCACAAAATGCAAACGCTGTAGTGCTCGGTGCTAGTACTGATTCCGCCGGTACGCGTATCCAAATGATTCGCACAGCCCAAGCAGATTTTCGAGACAAGGCTGCTAAACTGTCGTTGAACCGGTCTTATTTCGAAGCCCCATGTCTTCCAATCCACAACTTGAAGGGCCCCAACCAACATCTTGCTATACTTGAGGATGAAGCGGGCTTATCTATGAGCTGCACCGCTCCAAGACAAAGCCGGCTTGACTGGAACATTCAAGATGGCGCACAATAATCATCGTTCGGTAAGTTTACCAACAAGCGTCTGATAGAAGAAAGAGCATTGCAGGGAAAGACACTCGACGTCCATCGATCGATCTACCTTGGATCTCACGCTAGGCGACAGCTCCTCAAACACTTTCTGCTTGGAGATCTCATCGATTGTAAGTGTAGGGGTAAATGCTTTGCTCCACGGTTCAGAAGAGTCAGTAGCAGAATCGGCGTTTCAAGCCACGAAGTCTGGTCGACGTTCGTTGTCACGAAACAGAAGCACTAGGTTAGTGTTCGTAGTATGGAGACATTTTGCTGCGAGCTTCCCGGGTCTATGTTTCCGAGTCCACCACAGTTCCAGTCATCCGATAATGTGCCATCGGCCTCTTCTCTTTTGATTCATACCTTATCCAAACAATGTGAGGCGGAAGCTTAGCTGAGGAATTTCCAGCGAGATTATGCCCAGGAGGAGTAGGTAACAATCCACAGGCAGGGTTCGTGACTTGCTTGCCACGGATCGGTCGACCACTACTAGGAACGATTAGTGAGGCCGGGGCATAGCGTACTCCGTGCCTGAACTTTTGACCGAATTGGCACTGCGCCTCTTCTGACAGGACAAGTGCCTGCGTTTCCCCGGTTGGAACGTTCACCGTTGGCATCGTGCAAGGCCTGCCATTACTGACGACATGGAGCAAAAGCAGATGCTCCTTATCATTTGACGGCCATTAGGGCGAGTGACAGCACATCACCATTCTTCTGCGTTACGGTGATGACCTGTTCCCAGATCCAGTCGGCACACAGACCAGCTCCCAACCCCAAGAAAGCGGGCAATAGGAGGCTTCCTTAAGCCATCGTCACCCGAGATCCGAATGAGACAACCGGGAGGTGCAGGTGGTTCCTGGGACCGCCAAGTAGGGTGACAAAAACCGAGCAGAAACAAGGAGGATTAGTTGCTTATCAGGCAGGGTCATTGGGTGCCAGACA
The DNA here is from genome assembly GCF_000230625.1 of Exophiala dermatitidis NIH/UT8656. Lineage (NCBI taxonomy): Eukaryota > Fungi > Ascomycota > Eurotiomycetes > Chaetothyriales > Herpotrichiellaceae > Exophiala > Exophiala dermatitidis. Next base: position 1,466,299 of record NW_008751648.1, on the reverse strand, counting down.
GACGTGGGTTTGAAATAGGATCGGTCCCAGAGACGCCTATGGCTGAAGCAAGTTGCAGAGGTTGCAGCGTTGCAGACGGCCAATCCGGCGACCAATCTCACAGCCAGTCAGTAAGCTTCGCAGGAGACGGATCGCAGAGCAAGTCAAGGCCTGGAGCAGCCGAGCTGAGGCCTGGAGACCCAAAGACCAATGAGTCCCGCAGTCTCACCAGCCACGGCAAAAGAAGGTGGAAAGCAGGCGGCCTGGGTTGGGCATACGAACTCACCCCTCGCGACCAGGCGGCTCTCCACTGCCTGTGCCGATGCCTCAGTGGCCCACGGGTCGGTTGGCGCTCACGGTGGAAAAGTCACTAGAGATCTAGAGTAAAGTGGCTGCATTGCCTGCCAGTGTCGGACGACTAGACTACACACGACTATCGACTAGACCTAACATTCTTATTCTTGAGGAATTCCTGGTGTTGCTGCTCGGCCGACCGCTGCACTGCACTGCACTGCACTTCTCTGCTTCATTGCTCGTGCCTCTCTGCGCTTGCAGGCAGTGGTGATCTCTTCACAGATCTGGAAGCCCGCGAATCGTCCCATTCCTCAACCGTGATCTACTTCCCCTAATCGGGACCCGACGCCCGTACCAACCATCCCCCCAGCGAGTTGGGCCGGTTGCCCTGGCCAGTAGCCCCACGAGTCAGAACTCTGGCTGGATCCTTAGGGGCGTGACAAGCTCTAGTATTCCTAGCCTACCTACGCTTTGACGTGCCGGACCATCACTACATATTTGACACTGTTGGACCTTTCTCCTTCCTGATGCTCGAGTACGATCGATCCCTCATGCTCCTATCCCCCGGTATCTGTACCAGCATGGCTTCTCAGCAACAGCAGCATCCTCATGCTGCAGCTCAGGTGGCCGAGAAGGTGATGCGGAGAGTGGAAATTGCAAAGGTAGCCCACCCACCTCCATTGAACTTTTTTGAGGCCCCGAAAGAGACCTGGACTGATTTTTGACAAAATTTGCCAGGTTGCTCGAAACCTTCAAGACTGCCTAGCCTTTGCGAGCTTCAAAGCCCAGAACGGCTGGCAAGATCGGACCCTCTCCACCATTGAACCCGAGTTCACGGAAAAGCTTAAGAGGAAGCGGCCGTTCCTGGAGGACGACAATCCGTCCGATGGCTCCTCCGAAACCGACGACGATTATGCTCCTGCTTCATCGATTGCAAAGAACCGTTTCTCCAGACCATCCGAAAATCCCTTCAAAGTTCCCCAGCCACCGTTTGCTTCGAGAAAAAGAGTCAGGTCATCGTCAACAAATGGTTTCGGCAGGCAGTCTGGCAGCTCGACATGGAAGCAAGACCACCGTCTCTCACAATCATCTCCTGTGCTAGGACGATCACATTCCTTCCGAGAGAATAATAACCTGTACCACGCAGATCCTCCCAGCCTACCTACTCGGCACAATAACGACGATTCTCCTATGTTTGATGTCCATTCCGACGATGATGAACATGATATCCCCATGCCGTCCTTCGCCGACCAGCCATCGAGCAGTATCTTGTCTTCTTCACCTCCGCGAACACCCCCACCCACCAAACGTCTTGTCAATGTGAATGCAAAGGCAGCCGGTGCCGATCTTCTTCTCTATCTAGCAAACTCACCATCCCGTTCGCCAGCGATCAACTTCCACCGAGCGTCTAGCTCCTCCAAGGAGCCACCTTCTACCCCACCAACCCAACATTCTCACCTTCCATCCTCAGTAATGACCACGCCAGGAACACATCTGGGATTATTCAACGGTGCTTTGCAAACTCCAGGACAAAACTTCAACCTCGCCGATTTCTGCAATGTTACACCGTCTCCAGCCCAGGCTCAATGGGGTGGCCGAACACCTAGTGTGGCCAAGACGCCCAGTAGATTTGCTCGACGAAGCTTGAACTTTGACGCCTTGCAACCGCCGTCTGGTAGCCCAACCTTACAGCGCAAGACGCCAACTACTCAAGGTCTTGCCCTTCAACTCGGAGAGGAACTTATTCCAAGATCATGACGGAGTTGTTCACCCTTTGCCACAGCATGGTCATAACGTCGGCTGAAATAGGCAAAGGTTGTTCAATTGCTCCATTACGATATACCAAAGAAAAAGACACACAATAGTTGTGTCATGAACAAATCCAAATGTCACGATAAACATACACGCCATGCGACGATTGAGGTGGATTGCAGCGTTTTTTCTCCTGCGACAGAACAAATCGGGATTTGCGATGCCGTTGTTGAATTGCTTTGTACAAGTATGGGAGGAGCCGTGGATATCCTCAACTGCTATGACTGTTGTGCAAGCTGCCAATTCTCAGCAGAGAAAAGATAAGCCGGATGGATTGCGAGGACATATTGTTTTTGGACTAAAGGGAGTTTGTTTGCGTGCTAGCATTGCCTTGCCTTGCCTTGCCCTTGCATTTACGGTTGCGTTTTCTGCAATGGTCCCTCTGTATGAGGCCAGCAGATGGGGCCTTCCAGCAGTTAATTCAACAAGTCGTCCACCCTAGTAGGTAGCCCAAGTAGGTAGTCAGAACCAGCAAATACAATAAGCAGTACCAAATATCATCTCGAACTTCGCATCGCGCTCGCCGTTCCTACTATACCAGAATGCCAATTGCCGAACAGCCGTGCACTGCAGTGCCTTGTTGGATGCAGCTCATTCAAGTTTTCGGATACGAGGTGCAGTCTCTATCGACTAAGGACTGGGACAAGCTCAGCTGAGGTGATCCACATCCCAAAGATCAGCGGCACCGGCACCTGGAGGCCCAACTGCGACGCTGTATATCGTAGTCGGCCTTGTAGTGGGATCGGACCTAGACGCTTATGCAGGCACTTTAGGCACTTGTTTCATGTCGCACTTCAATGAACGGCAAGAACCTAGGTACCTAGGTACAGTGTAGATATCTCGTCCTTTAGATTAGCCTGATGGTGGAGATTGCGCAGCTCGGGACATGCCCTACTGCGATGTTCCTGTCAGCCTGAGCATACAGGGTGGTGTGGCACGGCACGCCTCGTAATCTGATATCTCACAGTACTTTGGTCAGCACTTGAGCAGGATCGTGGACTCGTTTATCTCCTGCAAGCCAGGCGAGCTGGGCCAATATTGCATTATATCGCAGGAATTAAACACGTACTGCTATTACTACCTTTGCACCTTGATGCCCCGTGAGATTAATTTCGCAAACAGGAAACGGGTCTGTAGTGTCTCTGTTCTCGTCCAGCTCCTGGCGTACATGTACAGAGTTTAGCACCTACCTGCTGTCTCAAGTATCAAATTTCCACTTGACGTCTATTGACGTGTTTTGGAGTTATAAGCACTTTACGCGTCCAAGCGCGCGTCGTGGCGCAACTAGTGCAACACGCTAATGTGCTCTGGTCCTCCAATGGAACGTCGCTTGCCCCACAGGTCCCAGTTGTGGCTGACGATCGGCGATGACGTTTGTCTTTGTGGGATTCAAGTTCGTCGTGATGCCGAAATTGAACTGTACCTGATAATACCTACCGAGGTAGTGCACCGGCAGTGGCCGGTACGGCTATATACATAAGGTGCCTGTCAGGCTACGGTTGCCTCAGTCACTGGGCCCAGCGAGCTGTTTTTGGGGTAAGGTAGTAATGTTGTCGTGAGGAAGGAATATATCCGTGTCGTGGAGTGCACTGCGCTGGGGTAAGCCGGGAGCCGGAATTTGCCTTTGTGGGACTGGAACTTGATCATGTTTGTGGGAGGCTGGAGAGTGCTGACGTGCAGTGTATACTTACTTACCACCTAGGCACCTATCTGGTGGGTGATATCAATGTGTACGGATAGTAGTGTAGCTCGGACATCAAGATGCTGTGCATGGGGTCGACCATAAGGTATGTTTCCTTTGCGGAGCTAGAACCATGTATACCCGTGATCCGACTCCATTCCACAAACTTGAATGCTAGTATGTAGGTATACAGTATAGTATCTAAGCTGTCCAGCGGCGAAGGAATCTTCTTTCTTACGCGGGACGACTTGAGTACCTCAGTGATGGAGACAGAGCGGCGGTGATCGACTAAATGTGGTAACACCCAGCATGAAAAATCGTCGAAGAGTTCGTGGCTAAGGTACCTATGTTGCACATATATCAGGGTGCGTGGCGCTTGCTTCTGAGTCAGATTGAGGAATCATGTGGCCGCAACGGTCATGGCAACTGATGGTGGGTGGACCACTGTAAGTTTCAGAAAGTGAGAGGTTCGCCATAGCCAGGTTGTGTTAACCGTCGTTGCAAAGCTGACTTCGAATTCATTTTCTTGCCACTCTTTCTTCCCACTGAACCCCGACCCATTCCTCCCGGAAGGATACTTTGCCCGGTTCACCACAGTTATTCGCACACGTCCCGACAATAACGGTCCCCCACTCCATGCCATCCTCCAAATCCATGGGTTCGTCCTTTTCTAACTCGTAGATCAGGCCAGGCACGAGCTGCAGCTCAAAGACCCGTTGAGCACCACAGCTCTCGCACCTGGGTATCCCTCTTACTGCCCCGGATTTACCGTGGGGCACCACAAATCTCGAAGCAACGCCGTCCGAACCGGAATAAAGCAATGGCACGCCTTTAAACTCGTATCGTAGGACCTGCTCAGGATTCTGGGCTATTCGATCCGAAAACTTCTGGAAACTTTCGTCCAAGGATGATTCAAAGTCGTCCTTATCAGAAGCACCCGCCCCTCCGCCGCTGTCGTCCATCTCATACTGTGCTTTCGAAGCTTCCGCATTTGTGAGTTCCATGGGCTCTTTGTCAAGCTCTTCAGGGTATGCATCCAGATAGAATGATTTGAATGGTGGAGGGAATGCGGACTGTTCTGGCCAAGGTTCGGCATCGACGCTTGTAGACGCGGGCTTTGGCTCGACCCCGATTTTGAGTTTGTCGGCGAAAGACTGGGCAAGCGGCGCTGGCTCGTCAACAGTCCGCTGCGGAGGCTTCGCCGCGAGTGTCGAAGGAGAACCCAGGGACGAAAATGGATTCGCGGCCGCTTGCGCACCGCTCGACCCGGACATGGAGAACGGATTGGCGCCGTTGGTGGCTGAAGATGAAGCTGACCCTCCAAAAAGAGCCGCCCCCAAATCAGGCATTGGCTTGTCTGAATTTGTCTCTGGCGGCGTTTGCTTTTCTTTACTCTCCCGTCGCTCAGGCTTCCTGACTTCTCGAAGTGCCCTAATGCTGCCGACCTTCTTCGAGCATGCTTTCTTCCTGCAACAGAAAACATGTAAACGGCGCTCGTCCTGAGGAAAATACTGCTGCAGGTCGGCGTTGAGTTGGAGGAGAAGGGACATGTATCCCTGGCAGACTTTGCATCGTGCCAGCGCCGCAGGAGGAGGTTGATTCGGGTCTATCCAAGTAGGAAAGCCGCCAACATGGCTGATTTCGTCGCCTGTAGATTCGCTCGTGGCGTATCCGAGGATAACATTGGTGGTCGAATAGTCGTCGCCGTCGTCGGACGAATCGCTATCGTATGGAGCCATAGTTGTCGTTTAGTAACACTGCTGATGCTTGTTCTGGCCGCCTGCGCTCGTAGATTTTGTAGACTCGCTTGAAGAATAATTTTCCCAAACAGTGGAGTACTGCACATCGACGTGCAACTTGAACTCGAACAATCGAGACCCCACAAAAGACCGAGCGATGATACGGCAGAATTAAGGTATGGCCCGGGCGGGCACCATACTATTTCTGGCTAAGCTAAGAATTCTGCCGTAATCCTTCCCCGCCTGCCATTGCGACGCCAAACTTGAAGCGTCAGTCCACTCCAGACTCGAACTCGATGCTAGGCTCGACGCGTTCTCCTCCTTCTCCATTCTCTACCGCTGCAGCCACTTTACCGAATCCATGCTATGGACAACGAGCACCGCGTCCGCTTATGCCTATGGCCCCTTTGCGCCCATGCATGCTCCTCACGCTTGTATACCACAACCCCCTAGACGTTGACAAGGGGACCAACCCAATCACTCCATCCTTAGTCGACCTTCGCTGCATTGCGTCCCGTTCTCCCCCGCTTGAGGCGGGGAACCATGTCGATCGGGGATTCTTTCAAGACCGGCAAGTGGGTGCTTGTGAAAGACGCAGGTATATATATATACATTTATCTCACACGACCATCATCTCTCTCTTCCTAAACAACGGGAAGTACATACTTCTAACCTCTACATGCCACCTCTTCCTCTCTATTGAATGTATATAATCGACCTGACTTCGCCCAACCGCGCTGACGACAACATGGCAACCAACAAATCCTCGTCCTCGTCCTCGTCCTCGTCATACATCACAGTTGACGAGTACGAATTCCCGCGGGGCGCCAACGGCGTCGGGACGCTGGTTTGCGCGGCGTTGATGGTTCTGTCTGCACGAAGAAAATTCATCGAACCACGCTCTGTCATCCACGACCATCTGATTGCTCGAAGCGTCAAAGCCGCCAAATACTCCAAGCTGGTCCAGGACATCATCTTCTACGTCTTGTTCGGCCTCCATGTTCCCGGTACTGTCTGGTTCGCCTGGACCCAGCTGAAACGACACAATGTTAGCCCCTTTAGTGTGCTTGGCTTGAAATGGCTCGTTACCGTCTTCTTCGGCGGCCGCTATGCCCTCAACCAGTGGGACGAGACTGTTCAGAAGAAGGAGACCCAGGTGCTCAAGGAGATCTAATCGGGTTGCTTACCCTGTTGATGCGTGAGGAAAGTCGAATTGCGAAATCGAAGTCCCAATTCGGATGACTTTATCATAAGACTACTACTGAAATGCACGGACCGATCGCCGCTGCAAGTCTGATTTGTCGAGGGAGGGGAGGATACCTGCGCAGACCACTGCATTGGTTCAAGTTTCCTTCCAACCAGCCTCCTCTTCTTCCTCTTCCTCCTCTTCGAGTTGTTCACGAGGTCTTGGGGGAGCAAGCTGTCTGATAAACCGTGTTACCATATACTACCAGCCAACCAAAGCGGCTTTTCCTACGTATAACTTGTTCAGAAGTGAAGCCATTTTGTCCCAGTGCTTTGTTAGCACATACTCTGTCAAAACCTCCTGCAACAACTTGCCGATTCTCACACTGCAATTTCACATGTACACTACAGTAATGTTTATATTTAGTAATATGAGCCACGTCTGTCGCGCTCAAATCGCGCTCGACTCCGAGTTGTATCAAACTCATTTCAGGCTCCATCTTTTTATTATTGGCCAACCATAACCGCATTGCCACTGTACCAAAAGGGAAGCCAGCCTACGAACAACGGAAAGGTGTCGACTTCGGACTTACCTCAGGTATTCGCGGTTTGTTGCGGGCAATCGGTTTTGTGTATCGCAACAAAAGCCAGTTTCTTGCTTATTTAATGCCAGGACTCCTTGTAGAATTTGATGCTGCAATCCCTACTAACCCAGACCTTCAAGTGTCAACGACGGATTCGAAGAGAAGAGGGAAGCGCTTCGTAGCCAGCTGGAAGCAAAAGACAATCCCAAGGGGAGCGAGAAAGCAAAGACAAACGCAAGTAGCCGAAAAATTAGCCGAAGTACTTTTGAAGCTAATTATTATGAGTATTAAAACCATTTGCTAATGCAACGGTTGCACCACGACGGCACCATCCGCCAGCGGTTAGTTGACATACTGAAACGCCAATGTTCCCCAAAAGTTGTCGGTCTGGTTTGCTCTCGTGCAGTCCTGACAGGACCAGGCTCCATATTCTGTACGCGCAAACAGTAAATAAAGGCCGACCAACGCCATCCGAAATCAAAAAGTAAACTGCATCAAGCCCGGATTAAGCACCAGAGGCAACAATGCATGGGAACCTGTTTGCTCAGCATTAGCCCTCGATATCAGACAGTGTCGACTGTCATTCCTTTGAGGGGATGTAACCAGACTTACCAACAATGGTTGCCAGGGGCCAGATGGCGGTGAAGAAAGAAATCTGCCAATCATACGGGACCAGAGCACCCAAGGGCCCAACACCCGCGACGACAATCATGCCCAGACTCATAACAACACAGAACAGAAATGTCAGGCGGAACTTGCGTAGGATAACGGGCACCTCTTTGAAGAAGCTTGTGTCCGTTGCCTCCTTACTCGTCGCCCCCCAGCTCATATCCACACCGAAGAGGTGGCTCAGGATGGCTTGAGAGACATGCAGTGAAATTCCCCCCAGGAAGATCGTGAGCAGGGGGATCCAGCGAAAGTTCTCCCAAAAGGCCGCCACCAGGGTTTTATCCTCGACGCGGTATCGCATGACAGCAAGGGCAATATTCCCTAGTGCTGTGAACACCAGGACAATGGAGAAGTAGATCTTGAAGCTGTCAATGTAGTAGTGGTCGAGGTGGCCATTGAACCATCCTACGATACAGTAATTGAGCAAGGTCAGAATCCAGGCCGAGCCGATTGCATAATACGTGCCAACGTACGCCATAATCGTCAACTTCGACGGGAACGGCATATTGCTCTTGATGAAGTTGCGAAAAAGGGGGGTGAAAGGGCCTTTGGTCACCCACTGGGCGAATGGGTGGAAAATGAGTTCCGAGCAGCCGTAGGCGTACTTTTCCCATCGTGCGAGCTCGTCGTACACCGTGAGCGAAACACCTTCCTTGAACCCCTGCCCTGCGTAGGCCGCCAGTCGCAAGATATACCCGCTCGTCTGTAGACGTAGAGCCATGTCAAAGTCTTCAGAGACGGTTGCTTCAGACCAATACTTCTCCTTGATTATGCCATCGTTCACGTCTGGGTATACGTATGCAACGTCCTGTACAGCCTTCCAGCGCAGAAATGCGTTATGCCCCACAAATGGTGCAACGTCACCATTGGAAACGGCGTACTGGATTGCCGTGTATACCAAGTTGGTGAAGAAAGTGATGCCTTTTTCGAACCAGCTGTCTGTGACGTTCATGACTCCTGAGGCGAATTGGATGATGGCGACTTCGGGGGAATGTTCCATCTCACTGACGGCGTCAAGAAAACAGTCCACAGGGACTCTTGTGTCAGAATCAATAAGGAGGATATAGTCGCCAATGCGGATATTACCATCCGCTTGCGTGCGACCTTCATCCTCCACAATGATCTCACCAAGGGCAGATTCATAGGCTTCGCGCTCGTTTTCGGATGTCCAAGTCTCGGTACGTTCGACAAGTGCCAGCCTATCTTCCACACGGGCGCTCACGTTAAGCGCATAATTCATGTTCGAGGCCTTTTTGAATTTGCCTGCACGGATGAAAGGCAGTCCACCATCGACCGGTTTGGGATTGTGCCTCGGTCGAGAAACCCAGCCAATATTATGCTCGTCGTAATAGTCACGTCTTTCCTGGGCTTCGTCGGCAGGTATGAGCTGCATGCCGTCATCATTGATAAATATGTTGGCAGTCCCGCCTTGCATCTCATATGTAGAAATGGCAGTCTTGATGGACTTGATGGTGGGATCAATCACTGACCAGAGGCCCTCCTTGTAAACAGGACATTGAATTGTGACGTGAGGAAGGGTGGAGCTTGTCGAAAGACGAGCTGGTGCTTGACCCGAGAAGAACTTGGTGTTTGAGGTCATCTGGCTGATGGGCCCAATCATCTGTGCTATGCAGCCGGCAACGGATTGCATGAAGAAGAGTGCCAGCCAGCACTGAAGGGGTACAACAAGAATGAAGGCGAGCCGGATCCAGGACTTGTCCACTTTAAGCTCAATTGCGATCTCACGCCAGCCACTTCCAATGGCGCTGACAAGCAGAATGAGTGTGATGGCCGTCAGGAAGGACTGTATGAGGACGACCCTACGCGGGGCCGGGGTGACGATGCCCTCTGAATCCAGGAAATCTTCTCCAGCACCAAGATTGACGGTACTGGGCATTGCACTGGTGGCTGGAAGCGTAGAATCGACATCGTCCGAGGCTTCTTCTTTCCAGACTATGCTGATTAATTGATCCTCGATGTCTTGGACCCGTTGGATTAAATGATTGGGATCATCGTCCCAGACAATGAGATACGCGTAATCCTGGATGAAGGCGGCAAAATGGTGCTTTTGGCAATCTGCGAGATAACAAATAGAAGGAAGGATTTGTAGCCGCAGCCCTGAGTCGAGGGGAAGAAAAGATGATCCGGGATTGCGTAGCAGAAGCTTGACGATGTTCGTGTTTACAGTCATGGCACACTGAGCAATCATTAGCAAACAATGGATTTGCTACGCGCAGTCCCTATACCTTGACATTAAGCTTCCTCACTGCATCGAAGATGCCGTCTGGACGAGACCGAAGATCTTCGGGGGCACATTTGTAATCGTCTTTGGCTTTCTTGAGCATGACTCCTTCTTCCAACCCATTGGCCGACCACATTTTCTCCAGCTGCTGCTGATGGAGCCAATTGCACATCATGTCAGATTTCAGATCCCGCAACTCTTGGGTTGAGCTATTCCGGAAGTCGCCTTCCGCATAAAAAGTGTTCAAACGGCTCATGGCAGGCTTGGTCGTGCTGATACCAGGAGGGGGCCTGGGAGGCATCCCGGGGACTGCTGAATCAGCCGTTGCCGAAGCCGTAGGCGACAGTGACTGCGTCAAGGTTGGGTCTGTGGCATGACTTGCCGGTGGCACATATGATTCGGCGTCTGCGCTCATAGTCACATCGTCTCTCTCGTGACCTGTTGTAGTGGAGTCCACAGTGCCAGTAGGCGCCATTTGAGAGCTGCTGTTTGTGTAGGTGACTGTGCCGACCGAATGCAAGTCGTTCCTGGGCCATATAAAGATTGGAAGACGCTGGGGAGAAGGGTAGATGGGGGCTCATCTGTGAACATATGAAAGCCTGGAACTATGAAAGCAGTTGTCTGGACCGGCCAGGTTTGATAGATTGTGGCAAAAAACATTTAAACACTTGCCGAGACAACCGGGCATGGCAAGGACGCTCGAAGTCCCCTTCGGAGACCGGAGCCCATTTTGGTATGCCCGGATTGCGGACGCAGATTGTCGTGACACCCAACCCATAAGATCAAGACCAGGCTACCTGACCAAAAAGGAACATATCGTACCTCCTGAGACATGACTTCTGGAGCAGTGCAATGGACTTTCTAACCGCTGGCCAGGCTTTTGAAGTTCAGCTCTTGCAGGGAATACCACCATCCCATACATCATCATCATAACTAGCATGCAGAACCTACCCCGCTGGCAAGGTCCGGTTAGAAGGTGGTCGACGATTTCCGTACCCATCAATGCCGGGGGAGGAAGCTTTTGTGAAGCGCCTCACGTCGAACTGCGCGTACAAAAGCAAGGAAATTTTTGGGCGATTTTGTGTGCCCTGGTTAGCTTCTGAGACACGGCAGGTATATTAGTCAAGGATGGTTCTCTCCAATGACTAGACCCCGGCCGGAGACCGATATTGTGGCATTTTTGGATCATGGTAGCCCTATTTTAAATCCAACCATGAAGCGTGCTTGCTCAACGAAGCAAGTTAGTACTTGCTGCTCATATCTTGCGGGAGCGACATTGCACTGCATAGTCAGAAATTGCCCTATAGTCCTGGACTAATAATGGTGGCCGTACTGTTGGTGGCCTGCGTGACTGCGCGAGATAACGACGCTTGTTTGCGAATGGGCCCCAAGATTAGCGATGTAATCACTTGCAATCGAGCTCCAGTTGCTTGCGGAGTTGACTCTGTCCTTGTAGAGTGGCTTCATAGTCTGCAAGCCTCAACGGCCCAGCATCCCATAACAAGATTGCCTGTACGGACACCACCGGGTCTGTCGAACAAGCAAGGCGTGCCTTCAGTCTTCGACTGTGTCCATGCGTGTTTTGGATGTACCCAATGATGTTGAGCCACCTCCCTTTTTCTAATGTTGACGAGGGGGTGGTCTCAAGGATGAGATTGATGTCAACGGAGGCACGGGGGGCCGGCTGCTTGTTCTTCGGATAGGCATGTTCGAGGAGAAGACGTCCATTCAAAGTATCGTATCCTACCACGCTGACAATATAACGTCAGTAGCCCGACGTGTGGAGGGCAAGGAGATGCGTACCAGCCCAGAAATCTCACCTTGGTCGCGGCTGGTAGCGAAGGTAGTTCGCTCAGGAACACGAATCTGGAGGGAGCCGGGCCATTATTGGAGAACTCATTCATGAAGAACCCCGGAGATAACAGTGTCCTGGTACCTAGTATACGGGGTTCAGATTCAACGAGCAGCAGGTGATAGCTAATATTTGAGCATGTCCAGGCATCACAAGCATCTAAGGGTACCTAGGTAGATTGGAGCAGGTGAGCCATGTCGTGGAACGCGACTCTTTAAGCGCAGTGACGCGTGCCACGTGATATGCCCTGAACGTTGTATGGCAGCCTCGCAGGCAAACGCAGCAAACAAGGACGACACGCTGAGCGCTCCTGGAAGACTCACGTGCTTCTCGGGAGACCTGCCCCAGGCATCAGCGAGACTGATGGACCTTTGAACCGCAGTCGATGTCATTCTCTCTCGCAGCATCTCGTGGCTTGGACTCTTCCAGATCCCGTTGCCAGGCTCTCATCTCATTAAAACTGCCGCCATTGCTTCAACCAACACTCCAACCTTCCGCTATCTATCGCCACCACTTTAAATTGCCAACACACGAATCCATCACAACCAAGGCCTTCCCTGCCGCTCTCCGCCGCCCTTTCGAGGACAGACAACAACATACTGACCGTGCTCCGGTCATCCACGCGATACCAATCGAACTTTGTGGAAGTGCCGTCACAGCCACGTTTTCCGCCATCACCAGCACTACCATTACACTCCTTGTGACCATTTTGCTGCGCGAGGACTCTATAACACGACCTCTTCGAGTGTCAGGTTTCTAATATCCTCACCTACACGAGCACTTTCCCTTCCAAACAAACGAGATGTGGAGTTGGTTTGGCGGGGCATCCGCGCAGTCGAGGAAGGATGCGCCGAAGAAGGCGATCCTGAACCTGCGGCAGCAGCTGGACATGTTAAAAAAGCGCGAGGCCTATCTGGAGAGTCAGATGGCGGAGCAAGATGCGTTGGCGCGGAAGAACATTTCGACAAATAAGACAGGTAAGCCAACAGACATTCGCCCATCAAGTCCTCTCCACACGTATCCTCCTTTTTCTTGACACACTCGAGTATCATAATGCTTGCCTGCTTGCTCCTGGTCCATGGGGCGCTCCCTTGTTGGATATAGCGCTGACGTTATGTGTTCTGTGTTCTATAGCCGCCAAAGCCGCTCTCCGGCGCAAGAAGCTACACGAGCGAACTTTAGAACAGACCTCTGCGCAGATCACGCAGATAGAACAACAAATATACTCGATTGAAGCCGCCAATATCAACCAAGAAACGTTGAACGCAATGAAGAGCGCCGGAGCAGCCATGAAACAAATCCATGGCAACCTTACCATCGACAAGGTCGACCAGACCATGGACGAGCTGCGTGAGCAACACGCTCTCGGGGAAGAAATCGCCAACGCCATCACCAACGCACCCATTGGTGAGCCCATTGACGAGGCTGATCTTGAGGAAGAGCTGGAGGGACTGGAGCAAGAAGCCATGGACGAAAGGATGCTCAAGACCGGACCCACTCCTGTCACCGGCGAGGTCAACCGGCTGCCTGCCGTTTCTACAGGTCCGAGTAAGTCAAATGCCTCCATTTGTCTTCCCAGCATTATTTTGGCCCAATACTAACTTCCCCTTACAGTAGGCAACAAGCCCTCGACCGTCGAGGAGGACGAGGAAGAAGAGCTCCGCAAGCTGCAAGCCGAGATGGCCGTGTGAGGAATCAAGTTCGGTCAGGATTAGTGTTACGCAGGATGATGATCATGCCCTTCTGTGTTTTGTCCCCTTGTTTCTTGCCCGGAGTGCCTGCGTTCCACCAACTTGAGATTCCGCACATACCATTACAATCCAAATCTTGCTGCTCGGGATGTCGTACTCTTCAGCGATCGGACGTCTTCCGAGACCTTGACTTCAGGACTATCGCGCATATAGGAGGACATGCGTCTGCTTAGTAGACGGCGCGCTTTCGCAAGTTGAGGGAAGGCAAGTTCGCATCGTTGATTGATATACCAGTAATAGGATTCGGGTGTCTTATGGACCCGTCTGAAGGATTTTATCTATTACCGGGAATACCACTGGCTCTGCTTCGACCATACTTTGGTTTTTCCTATCTGGCTCTGGTCGCCCAAGAAGTCTGGGCAGACGAGAAGGGGTGTAAAGCAAATTCAATTGTGCTCATTGCCGAAATTCAGCACCTACAGAACCCGCAGAATGGTGACTTTTTGAAACCTTCCAGGATTTGCAATAACGGGATTGCAATTTCACGCTCCATGTCCGCCCAAGTTCATAAATCCCAAGGATGCTGATATGTAAGATACCGTTTTTCTTTTCGTTTTCGCATGATGACTTTGTTCGCTTGCGACACAGTGCGCTCGCGCGTTGCCACCGACGTCCTTAAGACGTAAATGTCATGCTCTTACCGGCCAGCTCCTTGCCCATCTTTCCTCTTCGCGCACCTGTGCTAGTATCCAACGCCTTCGCGAAGGGATTCATTCTCTTCTTGCCGGCCTTTCCATCAGCATCTGCCGGTGCTCCTTGTTGTGTTTGTGAAGTCAGAAGAGATTCGGCTCCTGCATAATCGAACGGTTGTGCCGCCTTGGCCGCATTTTCCTGGGCGAGCTTCTCGGCTTCCTTCTTCGCCTTCTTCTCCGCTTTCTTCTGCTTCTTGGCCTCACGTTTGGACTCGTACTCAGGGTTCTGTAAGGCCGGTGCCTCGCTTATGGAGCCGTTAGCCGTTGACGCGGCTGGCATCTTTGGCAGGTCCTCGGTAGCTTCTGACTCATCGGCTTTACGCTTCTTTGCGTTGGCTGTGTCTTTGAGCGTGAAGATCTCCCGTGCCTTGGAACGAGGTTGTGCCTGTGCTGGGGCAGCAGAGGCCGCGCTTGCAGAAGGCGTAGGCGCAGGAAGAGCTGGGGCGGCGTTCGTTGCGCTGCCTTGTTCTAGGACGACGTCTTCATCTTGACTCTCCATGACAGCAGGTAACAAGGGCAAGACAGACTGCAAAGCACCCGCCACTGCCCCTAATTCTGCAGGTAGCTGTGCATGTTGTGGCCTTATCTGGCCCCATAAAAGCGATGCCAAAGATCGTGCGGCGACTGGCGCTTCAACTTCACCGGCGCCATCATAGTTCAAAGAGGCTGACGAAGCACCGACATCGCCACTGGCAATCAGTTCCTTCAACGTTGCACCCAGCCCACGTATTGTGGTCGCAGGCTCCTTTTTCTCCCTGATTCGTCGTGGAGCAATTCCATAAACCTCTTCATTATGCTTCAAAACCTCCTGCACAGAAGGACCCGCACGCCCCTCGAATTTGCCTCTCTTTACAGCGTCGATAATCTCAGGCAAGTGGTCCAAGACCGGTTTGGGTAGATGGCCCCTGAAGACCGCGTTGAAGTTGAAGTTTGAAGTAGGCATAGTCTCGGCAATTTGCCACAGGACACGATTTGGCAGGACGTATTGAAGGCCTTCATCCAATTCTCGTGCTTTCCGATCCCGCCACTCGTGGACGGCACGGAATACACCGAATTGCTCATTGTCAAATCTGACTGTCCGTTGCAGAAGTAGTCCCAGCCAGCCGAGCGGGCCACGACCCGATTCCATGTCATACACTGAACGCTCGTAGGTTTGCAAAGCTTCTTTCTTGGACTGAGTCAGTACAAAATCCGTCAAATTATCGTTCGGCGTAGATCTTTCGATGAGCATGTTCCGCAGATTATCATATATGTTGAGCAAAAAATGAGTGTCTGAACGGGCATAATCAATCAGTTCTCTCGGCAGGGGGCGAACTCGCCAATCGGCAGTTTGATACTGCTTCTGAGCCTCGAAGTTGGCAAACTGATGCAGCAGATGCTTCAAACCCTTGCCCGGAAATTGGAGGGCGCAACACGCGTGATAGGTATCGAAGAGACCAACAACGTATAAGCCAAGGTCTCTTTGAAGCCAGATGATGTCCATGTTCGAGCCGTGAAACACTTTCAGAATCTTTGTGTCCGCAAAGACTTCATTCAGAATCTGGAGATTCTCCCTCCACGGTTTCAAAGTGTCGATGATCCAATCTTTGTCCCGAGTACTGATTTGCATGAGGCACACCATACCTACGTATGAGCGCTGGTCGTTGTGTTCAAGGTCAATCGCAATCTCTGAAGCCCCTTTCAGCTCTTCCAGCATGTCTCTTACACCTTCCTCAGTATCAATAAAAATGGGCTCGCTTTGCTCTGGTGGAGCGAATGGTATAGGAGGACTAGTCTGGTATACAGAAGGAGGATAGGCATATTGCTCGATCTCATGAAGGTACGGGTGTTTGTACCTGACTAGTGTTTAGTGACCCATTGAAATACTAGGGAAAGACTGCACTTACCCAGTGTCCTCGTCCCCAATGCTCTCCTCTAGGGGAACAGTGGCATGTGGTTTTTGTTTGAGTAAAGGTTTCCAGGGCTTCGTCTCAGCATTATCGACTTGTCTCTCGAAGAATTGCTGGGGTTTCTCGGTAACCTCAGAGGACCATGATTGAGGGCCCTTTCCGGTCTTGAGACGCTTGACGGGAGGTTCTGGATCTTGACCAGGACTCTGGCGCTTGATTACACCAGAATACTCATCGAGAGCAGAATCCGCCTTTTCAAGAAGGTCATCAACGACATCCACTATCCTGCGCCAGTTGTCGTCGATGTCATCTTGGTCCTTGAGCCCCGGGGCTTTAAGATTGGTGTCTTTGGCAGCCGCTTTGAGTAAATTACTGGTCAAGCGAAGCAAATGGGCATTTTGGCGCTCGAGAGCCCGTGACAGCTTTTCACTCGATGAGCGGTGGAAACTCAGATCTTGATTTGAGACTTGAGTTGCGGTCCTTGTCACATTGACGACAGATGTCTGGACCGAATCGCGAAAGGTCGCAAAATCCGAAGTCAAATCCATCTTGACAAGTGGTTGTAGTGCACGCGCTCAGGTCTTTAACGACATTCGCGTGCCATGCACAGGGGGTCCAGGTGGCCGAAGAGCAAGAGGAACTTTCCTGAGTTACCAAAAAGTCGCAGTTGCAAAAGTCTCCAAAAGTCGAAATCCACTGCACATGAAGTGCCTTCAAACCCCACAAAAAGCCGCTAGCAGCTAGCGCGGTACTAAATAGCACACTGAGTTACTAGGAACGGTGGATCATGTGAGATTTACGCCCATTGTACGGTGGAGTGCTTCACTCTGAGCCAGGCGTGGACCGTATCCTACTAACATGTCTTTATTATGTGCAAAGCAAACAGACCTCTCTTTCATTATTGCAGTCTTGTCCAAGTCTCCCTGTAGAACCCAGCCGACGCCATACCTGTCATCCAAACTCTCCCCAGCACGAGGAAACAAACAAGTGTCGCAGGTCGGGACAGCACAATCATAACA
This sequence comes from Exophiala dermatitidis NIH/UT8656, assembly GCF_000230625.1. Taxonomy (NCBI): domain Eukaryota; kingdom Fungi; phylum Ascomycota; class Eurotiomycetes; order Chaetothyriales; family Herpotrichiellaceae; genus Exophiala; species Exophiala dermatitidis. The sequence goes on along the minus strand of NW_008751648.1, from coordinate 1,448,911 downwards.
GTGTCTCAACATCTTTGAGCGGCTGTTCCAGCCAGCAGCACAAGCAATTCTGCAAATACCTTAGTCACTTCCTGCTTCTCCTTTACCCATATAGTGCCCTCGGGTCTGCCCTCGTCGGCCCCATTCAATTCCAGATCGGCACCGGTGGTGGCTCTGACCAAGACCTCCCGATTGGGGAATGCTAACTCCACATGATCTGGCACAACCATCATCCGAACTCCCTGAAGAACTTGCTTCAGCTGCGCTGCAGCCTTGCCTCCTCCATGACCACCGTAACTGACGACCATGGCTGGCTTGCCTGCCCACTCGTGGTAAAGATAGTCAATCGCATTTTTGATGCTGGCAGGATACCCCCAGTTATACTGCGGCGTGACAAAGACGAACCCTCCAAAGCTGCTGATCAGTTCGGACCAGGCTCGAGTGTGTGCATGCGTGTAGTCTGACGAAGAGCGAATCTGAGATGGAATGCCAGGTTCATCAAACATTGGGAGTGAATGGTTGAGCATGTCGACGAGCACTAGTTCATATGGTACCGGAAACGGGTGGCTGCTGTGGTACTGTTTAAGGGTGTCGAACACGAATGTCCCAATTTGAAGACCAACCCTGGGTGTGCGTTGGCTGCATACTACCACAGCAATCTGTTTTGACAAGTGGCCGTCTGCGACGATCGTCTTATCGGTGGAAGACATGCTGTGGCTCGTTAAATAATTGCTGTTGGCTTCTGAAAGACTCTCGAAAGGTGAGCAATTGGTTGCCCGCTGGGATGGCTAATTGTGACTTTATATCGAGTAGAGTTGGACGACACGTCTTGTATTTCGGTGTGATAGCTTCGACAAGTTGCCAGAGGGATTATTTTGGGGCTGGAGGATTCGATGAAGCTTTATAGGGAAGTGACAGGGTAGACTTTGGGTTTGAGTGCTTAACTTATACAACGTATGATAGCAGTTAAGGCGCAACACGTCACCTAGTGCACGACATTTTGCTCAATATCCAGACTCGAGCTGAGCACAAGCTACAGGCGCCCTTGTAGGTCGAGCCGGACGAGAAGGTTGGAGCTGCAAAGATGCGTTGTAGTATCTCATTCAACGGGGCACAGAGTGCAGGGCATGGCAAACTTGAGGCAGTAAACACAGGTTGATGTTGGGGAGTGTCCAATAGGGTCCATGGATTCGAAAGTGTCTGATATCATTAGAGTTTGCTCGCTTCGGCCTTATCGAAATGGGCCGACACTCGCTCCATAGAATATCCGAGCAGTGCAATGGTTCTTTCGAACGAAACAGTACGGGCAGTGATGCAAAGACACACCGGGCCGGACATAGCGCTCCGGCGGGTTCACGGACTTGTGCATCCTACCTTCCTGGTGCATGCTGCAACTAAGTTGAAAGCTGTGCCTAGAAGGAATAGACGCGGACCGTCATTTGGGCCATGTGCTCGGACAATAGTATGAAACTTGAAGTAAAGTATTACTTTCCATGCCCACCCATCTTGCGAGGTTGGTTTAAGCACGAGGTTGGAATAACTTGCGCATTCAAGCACTATTATGTGTTATTGCGTGGAAATGGACCAAGCAAATGGGTAGGAGCTCAGACCAGAGCAGAGCAAATGATGATTTGATGTGCTCGGAGTGGTGCTGATGGCGGCGGGAGCTGGAATTTGAATTAGCCTAGCGGCCTCGGCGAAATGATGATCCGGCGTCTACTCAAAATCCGGAGCCAGCATCAAGATCCAACATCATGCTTCTTCCTCGAGAGCGCCTCTTGTCCCACATCATCAAGCACGCTTCTCTGTGCTCAACACCGAGATGTCGGCATCGCTTGCGCCTGAGTGCAATGAGGTCAAGGAGTAGGTCCAAGCATTAAAGACGTGTGAGTTGGAGCTAACTCTCCACAGAAAGTATGACACATGCTTCTTGAAATGGTATTCTGAGAGTACGACACCCGCATTCTCTATCTTTTTGCAAGGAGATGAGCTCAACATGTGCCACAGAATACATCCGAGGCAATTCGTCGGTTGATGAATGCGAACCATTATTTAAACAATATAAGTCATGCTTAACGGTAAGACCGTCAACGCGCCACAGTTGTAGCTCCAGGGATTCGGGCTGACTTGGTAGCAGAAAGCGCTCCAAGAGCGAGGAGTTGACACGATGCTGAAGGAAGCTCGAGAAGGCACCGCTGAGACTGACGCTGAACATTTGCGACGGTGATCGTCGCAACATAAGGCGGGATTCTTACCCCCAACTCCAGGGTTCTTTGACAACTATTCCTTGGGTCAATGCTCGGTCTATACTGTCATTCTGCAGTACGCCTGGCGACACCGACTCCCTTCATCTCCGTACGACGAGATCACTCCTCAGCACCCATTTCTCGCCACTCTTAACCTCTCTGCCCTCATGAAGCAAACAATCGTCGCCATGCTTGTGCAGAAGAGCCATGCCAGTCTCGAGTCCAACCACAATAGGCTCAGGCGTCTGTTCATCTTTCCTGCCGGACTCAGGGTAGAAGGCGGTTTCACCCCCCTCACAGGTGGTCAAGTAGATCAGAAGCGTCCAAGTGGTCTTCGCCGGCGCTTTCTCATCGCCAAACTGTAATTTATTACTTTCATCATAGTGTTGATCGAAAAATTGACCAGGCCGGTATCTGTACACTCTTATGTTTGGGTTTAGACCTAGCACGTCGCCACCGAAAGCGTCCGAGTCTTCGAAGGATTCTACCAGGTGCCGCAGTCCACTTTGCTCCCAAAGCATCCTAGAAAATACAGCATCCTCGATCTGGAAACGATCATTGACTCTCGTCGCTTCTCCCCGTTTAGGCTTTCCTGGCGTCGTAGTGAGTGGCAGCGAGGACAGAAATGACACATAAGTTTTGCATAGCGCAGACGTGAACAGCTTTCGAATCACAAGGATCTGTCCCGCCAAAACTGTCTCGATATAGAGATGCTCTGCTGGGACCAGAGGAGCCAACGGAGGCCAATTAGGTGGCTGAGGTTTCGAGGGCTGATGACTTGCAGCGGTCACTTTGGCAGGTTTTGATTTCCCTCGAGGCGCCATAGAGACGATGACTCATTGTTGTAGAGGGTCGGAGTGCCCAAGATGCTGCGTCGCCTGTTCAGAGGCCGGGCATGTGCTGTGAGTCCCTGTCGAGTCCTTGAGGCCCTTCCCCGGGTCAAATCCGGGGGTCAGACTCAGACAAATTCTGAAATGGAGCCGAATCGAGCATGGTTCGGGGGCCATGATTGGCCGGCACCGGATTTCAGCGACGGCAGCCAATCACCGTCTCCAGATGCAGCCTGCGCCCGCCGCCTCGAGACTTTCAAGTCGATGGGCAAAGGACAAAAGTTCATCCTCCGAGTCCCTCGAGCCCTCGACAAGTCGACGTTCTGCGCCCTTACCTCGCTCCCGAATTCGCAGACCTCGCCATGTCGTCGCAGACAATTGCGACGTCAACAAGAGGTCTGCCGGATTTCTCCTCTGGACCGCTCGATCTGCCAGACTTTCCAGAACCAACATGGGCCGACTCCGATACCTCGAATCCTCGCGACGACGCGAAGCAACACGCGGACATGGAGCAACATGCTCCAGAACAATCGCCCACGACCGAGCGCAAACCGTATGTTGAGATGGATCACCAACAACGAAGCCAGGCCGTGGGGAATCTGCTGGCGGCGCTGGCACCCATAAGTCCGACCCAGACCGCAATTGCGACTGCGGACGCAAACGCGGAGTCCCTTCCAAACAACGACTCGGTCACGCTCAAACCGACCGTGACCGACGACAACTTGAACCCTGCTGCCGACTCTCATGCCACGACTGAGGCGACCAACGACCCCGTCGACTCAAACATTTCTAGTATCTCACTCCCGCCGCTTCCACCGCTCAGTAACGACGAGTTTCTGGACGGAAATCCACAGCCCTCCTTTTCTCCTACGTTAGCCGCGCAGTCCACGGAGCAGATCTCTCAAGTACAGCCAGATTCCGCAGTCTTACCCTTGACGTCTCGGATGGGGTCACTGTCACCGGCTGCGACGCCCGGCCCGATGCCCGAACGGAGAGAAATAGAGGCTTTCGCAAAGATTGAGTTCGAGGATGGCAACTACTATATCACCACCTACGCTTGTGAACTGGGTCGAGATGCTTTTGCCTACAGAGCAGCACTTGCCAGGGCTGAAGAGGCACGTCAAGCCCAGCAAGACCGAGCACAGAGTTCCAGTGGTAGACGGTCAGAGGGCATTCCAAGACCCAACGACAGCCAGGTACAAGGCAGTGTGGTCAGTGAGGCCGGTGGCTTTGGCGGCGTGGACGATGGTGTGGTCTTGCAGGATGGGGAACGTCGTGAATCTGATCCGATGCACTCTCAATCCTCTGAGAGGTCTGGTGGTAGTGTCGTCAAGCCTCAAGAGGTTCTCATCAATCCTCCTCTAATTCCCTTCGACTATCATAAGATGGCCGAGCGGCAGGCACAATTCGAACAACAGAACGACATAGCAGCAGACAATGAACAACCTGCTCCGGTCACTGCCGATCACATCCCTGATGCCCACAACTGTCCGCTCATCCCCATCCACGCCATGCGTAACTTCCAGAAATCAGAAGTTGAAAATCACAGAAGTATTTCTCGTCGACATGTCAAAATTCAGTGGGATTTCGACAAAGATTGCTTCATGATGAAGGTCTTGGGGCGAAATGGGGCTTTCTTGGATGACCAGTACTTGCCGCGTGGTGGGGTCAAGCGTCTTCGAGACGGCTCAAGGATTCAGATCTCAAACGTCTGGATGACTTTTCGTTTGCCAAATCAACAAGCGGAACACGCAAGCGAGGATTCTGATCACGATAATAGAGTGCGAGAGAGCCCGTCGGCGCAACCCTCCGCCACACCGACTCCCAACGAACAAGACAGAAGTGTTTCGCCTTCACGTACCGGCAAGACGAGGACCAAAATCATCCTGAACACAGCACAAAAGCCATCCCCTACACTGGCTGATCCTGTCATTGGGCCAGATGGACAGCCTCTACCACCGAGAAAACGGGGACCAGGCAGGCCGCCTAAAGACGGAATCATGTCTACACGAGAGCGGAGGGAACGAGAGAAGGCACAAAGATTAGCAGAGGCCAAAGCGGCCAATGGAGGCAAGACTCCGCCGCCAATGTTGAAGGGGAAATTTCCGAAGCCTATCATCAAGGAAGAGGTTGTCACCCCAGATAGCAAACCCGAGAAACGAAAGTACAAAAAGAGAAAACGGCCGGGAGAAGAGGGCGACATTATGCAGTCGATTGAAGGAGGCGAGGTGGACGTCCCTAGTGAGACGGAAAAGGTTCCTGTCAAGAAAGCACGGCAATCAAAGTCGCCCTCTCCCGAATACCCTCCCGCGGAGAGCTTGACCGAAGAGCAGCTTGCAAGACCATCCGAACCCTATGCCCGATTGATTTACGATATTTTGATCGACATCCACCCCAAAGCGCTGCCATTGAAGCAGATTTATCGAGCTCTCAAGCTCAAGTTCCCTTTCTTTGTCCATCGTGTAGATTCAGAGGGGTGGCAGAGCAGTGTCCGGCACAACTTGAACCAGGAATGGAACAAGCTTTTCGAAAAGGGAGAAAAAGAGGGCAAAGGATTCGCATGGAAGGCGATCCCCGGCGCGCTTCAACCCCAAGCAGAGAGAAGACGAGCGGCCCAGCAAGCTGCTGCGAACAAGCCGAAACCGCCTCCCACACCAAGACAACAGCCTCCTCCAGGCTCGCATGCCCCTTTGAACTGGCAGAATACTCCTTTTCCTCAACAGAATGGCATGCCTCCAAGAGGCCCGCCACCTTTCTTCGTCCAAGGTCCACATGGTCCGATGCCGCCGCCACCAAACGGTATGCCTTGGCCTCCTCCACCCCCTCCCGGCGGACTGCCTCCCTCAGGCACACCCAACGCAAATGGCCATGTTCCTCCCCATATGCAACCTGGGCAAAATCCTCCACCTTTCTATCCACCTTCACAGAACGGTCGCCCGCCGTTTCCCCCGCAGCCGCCCTCGCAAGGTGGTACCTCTCAACCCACTGCTGCCCAAGGTCAAGGACAGCCTCGTCCAAGCTCAGCTACTGCAACACCTGGACCGCCTCCACCAATCATGTCGAGCTCATCTGCCTCTAGAAACATGCCTTGCACTACAGACGGTCTGTTGGCCATTCGAAGGTTCGAAAATGCCATGTATGATCAAGTGCGAGACCCGGCCAAGATTGAGGAATGGCAAAAAGTATTTGCGTCTGTCAAAAGGCGGCTCCTCCATGGGGCGCCTCAGTCTTCGTTGCCTAATGGGGAGACAAAGGAGGAGCTTACTATAATGGAGCACGTTCGACGCTTTATCGAAAGGTTCAAGAATCCCAACTTTGTCGGCTTCTCTTCTGTTGAGCAACCACGAGGAACAGCTTCCCCCGCCCCTGCAGCAGCAAGTGTGGTGTCTAATCCAGCGGAGACACCCGCACAATCTCAGCCGCCGGCTGTGCCAGCTGCCTCAACTCCTGCTTCAGCCATTCCGACGCCAGTCCCTGCTGCCGCCGTACCAGCCACTCCAGAGCCTCCGAAGGCGGAGGCTCCTCACAAGACCGACGTTTCGGGGAGTACAAGTCAGGCTCAACCACCGACGGCAGTGGAGAGCAAGGTTGGCGTTGTTGACTCACAGCAGGTCCAGAATGCAGTCAATGAGCCGGCGAAGCCAGCAGCACCAGCAGTACCAGCAGAAAGCCATGAGCAACCGATCAAGAAGGAAGGCGTTGAAGGCACTGTCACCAAGCCTGAACCTGTCGAACCGCAGCAGTCCGCCACACTGAGAGACAAACCACCCGGGGACGGCGCCAGATCTACTCCCAATGCCAATGCGACTTAGATAGGACAGGCTCTCATACCTTGACACTTCATGAAGCACAGACAAGCCTGGCAAATTTGGCCGAGCAAGGCTCTTTCCTCTGCTCTGGCTTTTTTTCTTTTTCCTTCTCGCCGAACATGGGGAGAAAGCAAGTTTCAGGAATGAGAAATGCAATGCGGCAGCAGCTTTTACACACATACACACATATCGACATGAACATTCGTCATAGGGTCTTTAATTGTGACACGTACAGTACTAGGTAGCTAATTCAGGTAGAAGACATTGATGCCGAACATGACTTTTTGGGGAATGCCAATGAAGGGAAAGGGAGGAAAATGCGAATCATGAAACATTATATCACATGGCGGAGACTTGTAGTTCGGCACTACTTTGGATCATTTGTATGTTTATCAACTCTCTCTCTCTCTATATACATACATAATCCCCGAACAGTCGACGCCCAGGGACATTTCGCTTACTTATCCCTCAGGCTCGCAACTTTGCTCTCGCGCTAACGACTGTTTAGTCGAATCGCTGTCTCGTCTATTTTCTTCCGCTCCCTTCCTCTCTTTCGTGCTCCTCCTCTAGTCCCTTATGCTCCTTTACTTCTATCTATATAGTATATAGTAGTTTAGTATTCCTTAAGGCGTCCTAGGTTGCGCCCGACTGTATCAAGGTTGGCAAACCCACTATATGGGATGTTACCAAAACCTCAAATCGTAAAGGGAATGCTGGCCGACCATACTATAAATGTTGGAATTGTTTCGCCGGCACTCGCGGCAATGACCCTGGAAATCCGGCTTGTTTCTGTGGTGCATCTAGCAAGGCACGGGTCTCTGGTGCAGAGAAGCAGACTGCCCGAGGAATACGTTACGTTTGCCAAATGGGCCAATGTGATTATCATGGGCTTTGTTTGGACGACCAGGATCAGCAAACCTCCCTGCCCGAAACGCCCGTAAGCCCTGTCGCTAGACTAGGAATTATTTGCCATGTACAACGTAGATAAATAAGAGAATGAGTAGCGTGCATTGAACCTAGAGATCCTTTGACTCTCTCTCACTCAATAGCGTCTTATGATGTTACGATTTGCCTTCACCAGATAAGCAGGTGTGTTTGGTAGAGCGACCATAGAAAGGCCGGGTATCGCTGTTAATTTTGCCCGCGGTATGAGAAGATCACGTCGAACCGAGGAGCGGGTGCAAGAGCCCGTCCTGGCAGGGTGGTCATAGCTACGAATTTGACCGTTGTCAATGCAAAAATATAGCACGACGCTATTGGCACCGGCATTCCGAACTCATCACGTTGGACTGTTCGAGTCGTGGGCATTCAGGACCAGGGTTGACCCCTTTTTTTCTTTTCTCCTCCTTCGGACCATCTCTTCTCTTGTCCATTGGCCTCCCAGCATGTTGGCCTAGGCTAGAGAATTGTAGCTTGTGGAAAGCTTTTTCATTCTTCGGTAAGCGAGCCGCTTCCACCTTGTTCCGTTGGCCGCATGGCGCCACGCAGACAGACTCTAGGAACTGGCACCGCTCACAAGTGTATCGTTTGCAAGCTAAGACCCTCGACAACGGCCTGTGGACGTCGAACCAAGCCGGGTTCCATCTGCGAGGGCCGCGTGTAAGGGCGTTCGGCTTTTGCTAATGGGCCAATAGCGGATCCGCTGCGGATCAGATAGATCAAATTTTTTATCTGATGCCCGCCGACAAGATGCCGTCGACGCCTGGTCTGCTGTTATCCCCACCTCACAAGCATTCCGCGAGTTATCAGCTTGTCCGATAGAAAGCTTGTCGCCCTTTATTCGGTCTTGGCCTCTCTGATCTGGACTCTTCAGACCTGCGACTATTGAAGATGCTACCTCACCATGCGACCTGGTTTGCATTGCTGCCCCCTCCACCCAAGGGAAAATCGCTTGAAGCGAGCAAGTCATGCCCCGCCGATCTCGGAGTTTTACGGTTGGTGTATGCTGTCCCTGTGTATATAATGGTGAAATGATGCGCCCCTGGCCCGGTTGAACTTTTTATCTTATCAATCTGGTTTATCAATCTGTGTTGCGACGTCCTCCCTACGTCCACCCACCATCCCAATCCTTGAACTTCGATATGAATACTCTCGCTGGTAAGCTGGAGGTTCCTGGCTACTTGGAAGCCCTGGGCAGTAAGCCTTCCGAGCCACAGTCAGACGTGCTGGCCGGCCATGGAGCCACCTCTGGCCATTCCCTCGAAAAGGATGTCCGCAAAAACACCAACTCGTCGCTCGCTGATACATCCGACGATGAGTCCGTCGAGAAGATCGACACCAATGCCGAACATGGTGTACAGGCGGTGCAGGCCATGACCTATGCATGGTCGAAAACGGAAATCATTTTCCTGTATATCATGTGAGTCCAGATTGCACCTTAGTGCTTTGATCGGATCCTGTGTACTGATGCGGCTCAGCATCTGGCTCATTTCGTTTCTCCTCGCATTCTCAAACGGCATCGTCAACACTTTGACTCCCTACGTGACGAGCTCCTTTCAAGAGCACTCGCTTACCGCCCTCACGAGCGTCATCTCATCCCTGGTTGCCGGTATCTGGAAGCTCCCATATGCCAAAATCATGAACGTGTGGGGCAGACCACATGCATTTGCTATAAGCGTGGCCTTCATGACCATGGGCTTGATTATGATGGCCGGCTGCAAAAATGTCCAGACCTACTGTGCGGCTCAGGTCTTTTACTGGATGGGCTACAATGGTATCGACTTTAGCATTACGGTGTGCATTGCCGATACTTCCAAACTGAAAAATCGAGGCTTCATGATCGGCTATTCTTCTTCGCCATTCCTCATCACCACTTGGGTCTACGGATATGCGGCCGATAGCGTGATCAACGGCATGGGTTATCACTGGGGCTTCGGTATCTTCTGCATCATCGTCCCCATCGTCATGGCTCCCTTCGGAATCATGCACTGGATTGCGCAGGAAAAGGCGCGCAAGGCTGGCCTCATCCCTCCACGGGCCACAGCGAACATGACTCTGGCTCAGAAGACCCGCCACTACCTCAAGGAGTTCGATGTCATCGGTCTCCTCATCCTCGCCACCGGTCTGGCGCTCTTCCTCTTGGCCTTCAACATCTATTCCTACCAACCGGATACTTGGCGATCTCCCCTGATCATCTGCTTCCTCATCTTTGGCGGCTTGCTCGTCATCGCCTTCGGCGTCTGGGAAGCCAAACTCGCTCCCATCACCTTTGTCCCTTGGGAGCTGCTAAAGAATCGTACGGTCATCTTCACCTACACCATGGCGGCTTCCCTGTACACTGCTTGGTATATCTGGGACAACTACTTCTATTCGCTCCTCATCGTCCTCTTCAACCAAACCGTCGTTCATGCAACCTACATCAGCAACATTTACACCATGGGCAGCTGCTTCATTTGTCTGGTCTACGGAGTTTGCCTGCGCTACATGAGCGGCCGTCTGAAACTTTACTCTCTCTTCTGGGGTGTCCCACTGACCATCCTCGGTGTCGGTTTGATGATCAAGTTCCGCCAACCCGACGTCAACATCGGATATATCGTTATGTGTCAGATCTTCGTCGCCTTCGGTGGCGGTGTGTTGGTAACCTCTGAGCAGACGACGCTGATGGCCGTGTCCAAGCAGCGCGACTTCCCCGCCCTCTTGGCCTGCGAGAGCATGGTTATCGCCATTGGCTCCGCTGTCGGTTCGACCATCGCAGGAGCCATGTGGACCGGCATCTTCCCGAAGAAACTGCTCAAGTATCTCCCGGCCAGCGCGCAAGGAAATTTCGCCAACATCTACGGCGACATGACCGTCCAAGCCAGCTATCCTCTGGGCAGCCCGACCAGAGACGCCATCAACAGGAGCTACGCCGAGACTCAGCGATACATGCTCATCGCCGCCACCAGTCTCTACACCATCACCCTTGTGAGCGTCGGGCTCTGGCAAGATGTGGATGTCCGCACAATGAAGCAACGGACGGTTGGTCTGTTGTAAACCGAACAAGACTTCTCGTGTTGGTCGCGGATCGCAGCCGAGTCGTTGACCGCGACGTCGCACGCCTGCAGAAGAGTGAGGTTTGGGATTGGGATATTCCTATCTTCGTGCTACGCGCAGGATGCCGCGTGCCATGTATGTTTTGATAGAATCAGTGATTCAAATACCTTGCTAGAATGTATAGCTTAATAAAAGATCCCGAAACGTACCAAGATGACAGGTCTTCGCAACGAACTAAAGCGCCCGTGGCACCCGTGGGACCTTTATCCTTTCTGAATCTGGGCGAGCCACGCGCCCTCGGTAGTAAAGACAAATAGGGGTTGTTGCTCAACTTTACGACATATGGATTGTGTGTCCAAACTTATGGAGGAACTTGTTCGATCCCTCGTTGCAAAGGTTTCAAGCATGACAAATGTGTCGATTGGCAACATGTCCCGGAAGATGGCCCTTCCGAAGATGTGCAGCACCAAAAGCAAGGAACATGGGGGCTAAGCTGAGTGATTCCCGCGCTGTGCAACTATAGTCGAGCCCCGAAGGGGAGCTCTGAATCCGAACTGGCTTCAGTGAATGGGCATCAGGCACGGGCATCAGGCAGCGCTCCCTGTGGCTCGCCCAGTGCTCGGGCGCTCTCCGCCCGGGTCTGCCGTGGCTCACGCGCTCCCGTGCTCGACCAGGCGCCCTTCGATGCTCCGTCACGTGCGCGATTAGAGCGGCCTCGCTCCCTTTCCTGAACGAAAACGGTAATGGGCGAAGCACAGTTCGGGGCATATAATATGGATATATATACATGTCAGATGTGCTCGTGCTCGTATTGCATGAATGGTTACTAAGGGTACAACATGTGCATGTGCAGCGCAAACACCTCGTTTTCTCGACACCGCTCGAGGGTGTCGACAAGCAGGCGCGCAACGTTCATGCCAGCAAGGGCGCTCGTTTCCATGGTGGAAATGAAACTCTCCATGCTGGAAAGGTAGTATATCCCAGAATCTGGACAGGTCTTGCCGTAGCATTGCTCTGCGCAAGTGGTGGTCTGGTCGTCAACTATGACGGTGTCTCTATGAGCCGCCGCACTCTTGTTTGCCATGTTTTGAGCTGCGAATGGTTCCGGTTCACTCATATGTAGAGTGAAGTTGTCAAATGTGTGCCTAGGTATCTCGTACGGGTAACTGTGCCAGTGCTTCTCGTGTAGCCAGGTGATGTGTTCCTTGGGGAGAGCACCTACTGGGTCGTCGTTAAGGTCCTGGGATGAGGGAGAGTCGGAACGAGACTTGTATGGAATCCCTAGTAGGGACGAGACGAATGAGCCGGTCAAAGGAGCAGGGGAGAAAATCTTGTACAGATACTGCGGCTGTGATTCAGAAATGGGTGGTTCGGAGTCGACCTCGCTACTGCCATTTTTCAGTGCCGTCGCTGTCGGCCCAAAGAACACCCCGTCAGTGTCGGGATGCAGGACGCGCAAGGTGCTGATCGACCAGAATCCAGAGGGACCAACGGCGTCAACGCCCCTGCGAGATCCGAGGACGTCGTTCAAATCCTCAGGCAGAGTCGTCAGCACCGAAGCAGGTACATCGGCCTGTGATTCAAGACCAAAGAAAGAGGGGGATAGTCGATGCGGAGACGTCAGCAGCGTCACGTACAGCGAGACATAGTCGACCTTGGCGGGCGGATCAACGAGCGGCGGTGTGAATGAGATGTCTGCGAATTGATATGGCGCCGCGAGGATCACGCTGTCATATTCCTCCGCGTTGAACTGAGCGTCGATGTCCGGGTTGTCGGTTCGGACACGGTACGTCTCTGTATGCGGATTTAGTACTATATCCGTGACGGTCGTGTTCAACAGCACACGGGAGGCGGAGCGTTTGACCATCTCGTGGAAAATCTGCCAGTTCCCGCCCTCGATGGCCATGGCTCCTTCAATGGCCATGCAAACCAGCGTCTCTAGACCGTGGATGCCTCCGAGGTTCGAGGCGTAGTTGACCCTCGTGCTGGCTTGCACTATTTCTCTGCTGAACAAGTCGCTAACCCCGGCATGGCGGAGCACTTCTCTGCCCGAGACTACTGTATAGTCATCCAGCCCGGTTTGGTCGACCGCCTCCTGCAACGACTGGAACGGAAAGAGAGGCTGGTCGTAGAATTTGAGAAACGTGCCCAGAGCAGCATTGGTTGCTCGTCGTGTCCGAATGGGACTCAATCCGTATTTCCAAAGTAGCTTTGCGACGTCCCACCATCCGCGCCATGAACTGGAACTGCCTTTGTTGTTGTCGCCACCATCATCACCTTCGGCGGCGGTTCTGAATACAAATTGCCTTCCGTCCCATATGCCCAGCTCGTACTTTGACTCTGGTTCAGCATCGTAGACCTTAGTGCAAGGTGCAAGCCCAAAGTCCCGCGTCGCATTGTAGAGGATGTGGTTAATCTTGACGAAGATGCTGGCGCCCAGCTCGGTCGGGTAGCGAGGGTCGTCCAGGGCATCGACCGTCGTGGTTCGCCCGCCGATTCGCCGATTGGCTTCGAACACAGTGATGTCCAAGGCTACCTCAGAGTCCGACTGGCTGGAGAAACGGTCTAGATAGTACGAGGCCGCGGAACCACCAGGGCCGGCGCCGATAATGGCTGCACGGTGTGTTCTTGCCTGCGAGCCAGAGTCATCATGGAGACGAGCCTGGGACTGATCTGCGGCTGTGGTGACTACGTGGGCGAGGAATAGGAGAAGGAGAAGAATGGCCCGGCTGGGAACAGACCCTCCCAGCATGTTGAGATCGATTGCCTCAAGGGCAACAGTTGTTTCGACTACATTTCTTTATCAGGAAGTTATTTGTTGTGAGTGTCGAGAGAACTGACGGCTTGATCTGGCTGCGGTGCGGCAGAAGAAATGTTTGGTGTGTTTGCACAATAAATGGGGCTCAGCCTCGTCGGACGTGGTATCATCTCTGCGAGACTCGAGATGAGGTCTTCCGGGTTAACGATCACCATGACCGGACCCCATTTCTGTCTCCTAGTTCTGGTCCAGTGAAACGGCATATACTGTTTTGAATTCGGCTACTTTTTGTACTGCCATCTGGTGGCGCTCACAATTCTATGGACTACAACCTCAGCCCTGCTGGACCACTGACGATGCGAGATTGTCAGCTCCTGGAACCACCCGTGAAGTTGCTTACACTAGCCCTTCAGGATGAAACCAGCTTTTGCTCAAGTCATGCCGTAGCATTTCGATGACTGCGGTGCATATATACATGTATCACGCACGTCAAATCTCTACAACAGCCCTTTATCCTGCTTTTCCATACACAGCTTCGACAACCTCGCGAGATTAGATTCGTCGTTCCCATCCCTGAAACCCGGCATGAGTGCAAGCCATTGGTAGACAGGCCCTCTGAGTTCCTTTGGTAGCCTAGGCGGTTGCCTCATAGCCTGTTCAAAACCGGCGACCACTTTCTGAGCAACGTCGTCAATCATGTACTCGCCGCCGGTGGTCTTTTGACCTTCGCTAAATGCCTTCGCTAGACTTTCTTTGTACCCGACCATGGCGTTGACCGAGACACCAACCGTGCGTGGCCAATTCGAACTCATGAGATTCCACGGGTCACCAGCCTTCCCTTGGTCACCGGCACCGCGGAAGTCGGTCCGTAGAATGACGCTGGGGATGTCTGCCATTTTGGCGACCATGTATTCGACTACCGTGCCAGCGTCAAGTTCTGCGCCGTCGTAGGTGAACAGTGCCAGATCGGAGGATAACAGGGCACGCAAATCTTCGTCCCTGATCGCGTGAGGGCTCAGATCGCGTTGTTCCAGGTCCTGCGGTAGTATGGGAATGAATTTCCCCGAGGAGTGTTTATTGATGGCTTGAGAGAGAAGCACGTTTGTGTGCAGCTCGGCCATGGTGAAGAGCGGACCGGCATGGTAGTAGGTATATGTTTGAGGTGGGTGAGATATCTCTCTTTGACTGGGGTCCTGCGAGGTATGTGTTTCAAGCACAGAGGGGGGCTTGCTGTTGGTACTGTCCTGGGTGTCCATCGCTCACTGCCCGGCCAGCCTAATAAGGGTCCGTACCTGAAGGCTGAGTCTTCTGTGCCGCGCCGTGCAGGTGTAGCTAGCGTAGTGATCTAAGCGCTTTGTTCTGTCCCAAGCTTGGGAATGTCGTTGCAGGTCTTGTATTTCTATGATACTAGCATTTGAGATTGGGCCAGTTTCGTTGTAGGAAATCAATGCGCCACAGCCTTGCGAGCGGTGAGTGGTTAATCCGCAATAATTAAACATCTCCACCTCCGGATCTTCTTCCAACTCCTACTGTCCACATCAGGTACCCTATGTTCAGCCCCTCGGCATCATCTTTCAATATAGTGCTTGCCACCGCTCCAATTCTATCACGCCTGACAGATCTGGACTCCCTTGGCTGAAGATGCCGTTTCTTCTTATTTAGCAAGTATCTGAAGCATTGACTGTCCTGTGCCTCGTTGGAAGAGTCTCGCTACGTATTACACCATGCCACCTCACCCTTATCGTCCCATCCCATCCCGCAGTGCCTCGCCAACTATCATAGACGCAGCCAACCTCTTTTTCCCCAGCTACAGGAGAAAAGAACCACCATCCGACCTGGCCACCGTGCCCGTCGCGTTCTTATCCTTGATCAAGAACAAATAACTCTCAACCACATCCTCGACAGCGCCAACTCTGCCAGTGGCCTGTTTCTTGGCATACTCGGCCAAAAGCTGCGCCTTGTTGTCGCGGGCCATGGTATCCCAGAGCTCAGTGTAGACGGCACCAGGACTGACAAGATTGACTCTGATGGGTTTCAACTCCAGCGCCAGTCCACGAACCAGCCCAAACAGACCACTTGCATACCCCGACATGACCGCCCAGCCCGGCCCCATGGGCTTTTCCGCCGTTGCCCCAGTGGTGAAGGTGATGGACGATGCTGGACCCGGGTTGAGCAAGGGGGCGCCGTGCTTCGCAACCATGATGGCTCCAAAGAACCGGACCATTCCGGTCTGCTTGGCCGTGTCAACGGTCACTTGGTCCAGTGGCAGTGGCACCAGGGCGTCGCCGGCCGTGAAGACGATGTGGTCGAGCTTGTGGTTGATCTGCCCAAATAGTTTCTGCACGTTGGATTCGAGCGTCGCTTCGCTCGACAGGTCGCATGCGAGTCCTGTGACAGTCACAGTGTTTGTGGGTGTTGTCGATGTGTTCGTTTTGGCCACAGCTTCGGCGACAGCATTGAGCCGGTCCACCGCCGATGCCACTTTCTCCTCGCGTGACGACGAGACATATAGCTTCGCCACGCCGTGTTCGATCATCGCTTCCGCTACCCCGTAGCCCAGGCCTGATGTGCCGCCGATGACGAGGACCGATGTCCCAGCCAGCTTGGACGTGTATTTGTTTGGACGGGTTGATGTGGATGTCATGACTGCTGTGGCTTTGGACGTGTCGTTGCTTTGTTGTTAGTCGTCGATTCAAAGTATGTGTGTACGTTCCTCTTCTGCACTATGACGGTGGGCTTTAACTTTTAGTTTGTCAACCAGGAATCTGTTACAGTGTGCCCCAGGCAGGACCGCCCCGATGATATATATATTTACCTAGGTACATACAATATCCATTCCGCCTGCCAATGGACGGCACTCATGCACACTCGTCCGATACCTGGTGTACAACTACTGCTACCATTATACGTACATGCTATACCTGAGGTCGAAACAATCAGTCCTCATTGGTCACGGACGAATAGAGCTCCATAAAGAAATGACTACAGTTTGTAATCACTCATCACATTGTAGTTCTGTAATGTGCGGAGATTAGACGGACGAAAAGTAGTGTCGGTAAACGGAACGGACGAAGTGTCGCCCTGCATCGCCTGATCCCTCCCGACTGGGACGATCCAAGTAATGATGGATCCATCAGGCTCAATTCAAATGATCCTGGACCGAGTGAGAAGCAGCTTGGTACCTTGCATACTACTTGTTGACCATCAGAGGGGTCGTGGTCGTCTGCCTGGCGGCCTTAAAAGACGGAGTTAATGACGAGCGAGAGCGTGACTTGCCCGGAATGGGATGCTTCCGAGTCCTTCCTTGGCACTGGACAGCACGTCCTGTATCAAGCATGTACCTACCTACTTATAGGCCGGATCGGCAAATACCATATCACCGAGTCTAGTTGTATATAGTAGGTCGGAGAGAAATCGTATGACGATTCGGAGCAGGAAAAGTAGACAACGGTCATCTGCGGGGTGTTCTTTTCCGCCGACTCGGAGGGGTCCGTGAAGTGGACACTGAATGTGATTGATTATCGATCAAGGAAGGAGATAGAAAGGGAAAAAGGGGCTATGCCGGACGGAACGAACGGCCGAAGTTAAAGCTGACCTAGCCGTTAATCGTGTTCTACATACATGTATCCAGAGTATTTCTAATGAAATTGGGAAAACAGATATCCAAAGACTGTTCAGTGGCTGGCGTGTCTTGCTCAAAGGCCACTCTGCCAATGCCAGCCGGCCAGTCTCATGGAACTCGGTGCTGTCGGTTCTGGGTATAAGAGCATTATATGTAATCTTTGCAGTAGCGGAGGGTACTTCTTTATACCTTCCTTGGATGCCTATTGCCCAGGCCGGGTACTGTGGTCTAAGTTGGTCAAGAGCGCGGACGCCGCACACCATGAGAGGGCGGTGAATGACCTAGGTCGCTAGCGCTCTCGTTCAAGCAGGCCAGCGAGCCAGGGAGCGAACAAGGACTGCCCGTTTTCTGGCGCGTAGTCGGATTCTCTCATGTCCGCTAAAGGCAAGCGTGACACTACAATCCATCGCAAGACATCTTCTCAATCCGTGCTGTTGTGTGTCACGGCATGAATGGCAGCCATGACATCCAGCGCGGCGAGCTGGCTGTGACTGGTAGGCAAGTCCATCGGCCCGGCCCACCAAGGACCGTACTGACCGTTGCCGTTGGTATCGCGCTGTTGAAGGCTCTGGTACTGCCAGATAATGAACTTGGCCAGCTGCTCCTGTAAGTCGGGGTATGTCTGGTCTCTCAGTAAGATCCTGTAGAGTTTGGCCAGACTACGCAGGAGGACAGCCTTGAACCCCACGGCATCGTCATTTTCAGATGCCGTCTTTGCATTCGGTCCGGTGCCTGGATAAGCGCCACGTTCTGTCAGTGTGCCATCCGGATCGACCCAGGTGGGCCGGGTCATGGCGGCGCGGGCCATGTTGCAGGCCATATCCAGGTACGTGCCGGCGCCTGGCGAATGTGCTGGTTGTGCCGGTGTGCGTTTCATGACATCGTAAATGGCCATGGCTGCGGCAATGGCTTGGCCCGTGTTGTAAGTAAATGACCAGTCGAAACACTTACCCGTCTCGAGATTAATGTTGTCCAAAACCAAAAACTCGTCCGAGACGTATCGGCACCGCAGAATCCAGAAAAGGCTGTATACTGCAAACTGCAGGAAGTCTTTTCGAGCTTTGACGTCCGCTTGCACAAGTGCCAGCCGTGCGCAGAGCTCGGAAAACAACCCCGTGGTGATGGCGTTGACCTGCGTTTCGTTGTTCATGTTGCTCCACATGACGCCGCCTTCCATGTCGGTGCCATTGATTATGTATTTCCCAGGGGGGATGACAAAGTCTCGGACATGGGTCCAGATATTCTGGGCCACGGAAAGGTGACTGGAGTCTTGGGTAAGATCATACATTTCTAGCAAGAAGATCCCCCACCACATGGAATCGTCGTTGAAATCGTCGATGCAGTCGGTCACGTTGGTCTCGACCTCGACGAGGAGTTCGTGCAGAATCCCCGCGTTGCCGGTGGTATTGGACCAGCTGTCATGGAGGGCAATGGCAGTATACCCGTTGGCGACTTGCCAGTAGCCCAGGCCGGCAATCTGTCCGTTGGCTTGTTTGGATGCAAGAAACACATCGATCGCAGCCTGCGTGGTGTTGATAAGGGGCGGCTCGCCGCCTAAAGAGAGAGACATGTTCATTTTTTTGCTGCTGCAATGTACTGTACGGTCCAAGGGAGATAAGAAACAATACGTACCTTGCCCAGCGCCCGAGGCAGAGAGGCTTTTTGATCTTTGCCGGGCCATGATTGATCAAACGCGCTCGCTTGGCCGTCACTCATGCCACCGGCGTCATGGCAAACATTTTATGCCCGTTTTGAGAACTGGTAGGTTGCTTCACCAAGACAGAGGCAGATGAGCAGGTCCAATGACCAGCACACATCTCTTGAAGTCAACAAGGGTGACTCCCGGAATGGGCCCAGCTTGACGCCAGTGAAGCCACTCTTTGATCATTTGAGCGCCAATGTCTGCCAGACTCAGTGACACTGCGTAGTCATAAGAGGATTGTAGCCCATGGGACAGTAGCCGCTCGGTCTGGCACCTGGTACAAGTTGACCTGCTGTGTAAAGATAGCGACACTGAGACAAGTAACAATGAAACATTTAAATTGTACCAGTTGTTGATATGCAGTGCCAGTGTTGGAAGAGGAGCGGATTAATTATATTCCGCTCCAACATTCTCTCCTTCCGATTCGCTCTGATATTAGTGATTAACTACTAGCCGTACTAGCCGTAGTCGGGCCGCCACGGCCACTAGCCCGAGTTGCCCACTATTAAGGTTTCAATATTTCGAGGTGTCATCCGAGTCCTGAAGTCGATACCTACAGTATGTCATGTCAGGAAGTTATCCGACTACCAGTCTACAAGTAAGTCACTGTCTCTGGAGCATAAGGCTCTGGACTACCTGGTAGGTATACTCAAATAATATTCTGACTCGAGCTGTTGATGGCGAAAGAAATGCAATCTATCATGTACTTAGAATGGTCTACTTGCTAGTCCGGCACAGTGTCTTGCCTGTGCTCTGCTGGAATATTCTGAGCTCCATCGATAACACCTTACCTCGACAGCATTATGGCGATTGACTCCCGAGACTCTTGAAAATGTTCAAATGCTGCAACGAGAGGTTCAGGTTCTGTTCAGAATCGGCGCTCAAAGCTAAGTTGCATCGCCATGTGCGCGAGCCACGGGTTGGGGCCACCGTCCGTAACCCTGAATCTTCCCTGCTCGCTCACTGGGTATTTGCGGGTGTGGTTTTCTTCCTGGGTACATTTGGATCCGTGGCCGGCGAGGCATCTGGATCAAACGGCTGTTGCTGCGGTTGCTGTGACGGTGGCTGCGGCGGGAGAGAAGGGGCCGAAGAAGGGGTCGAAGAGGGAGACGTGTTGGCCTTGGAGCCTGTGGGTGCCTCACTCGAGCCATCATCATGTTTGTGTGTCGTCTTGGATGAAGATGAAGCTGACGGTGACGGTGAGGACCGAGGGTCTGATGGCGAAAGTGCGTCCTTTCCTTGCCTCGAGTTTGTGTCGACAACATTAACGTCTGGTCTGGAATCTTGTCTCTGTCCTGCACTCTCCTTGCTCGCGTTCGATTTGCCGGACTGGGTTGTTTTGTCTTGTTGCGCCTCTTCGGTCCCGTCTTCATCAGCACCAGCACCAACATCCCTCCCTTGGCTCTCGCTTCTACCTCTTTCTTGATCGGCACTGTTGCTTTCATCGCCCTTCTCTGTGCGCTTATCATGAGCAACCCCTCTATCCTGGGACGGAAGTTCCTCGCCAGGTCCCGGATTGGATCCTTTCCCTTCATCGCCTTCGCTCTTATCCCCATTTTCGGGTTCAATTTCGTCTTCGTTCTTGACTCCAGCATCCTTCTTCGGCTCTTCCTTTGGTGGCGGTGGCGGCGGAGGAGGTTTCACCGCCGTAGCTGGACTCTCGTCCGGGTCCGGGGCTGGAGCTGGCACGCTGAGGCCCTGGCCAGCATCCACCACCGGTTGATCCCCACTGAGGGCCGGGGCCGCAACAACCGGTTGTTGCGGTAGGGGAAGAGGAGCCACAGGAAGGGGAGAAGCGGTTCCCGGAACGACACCGACACCAGGCTGTGCACCCACCGGCACGGCGGGTCTCGTCCGCAAGCCGGCACTACCGGGGTCGAGATGACCAGGCGCACCGGCCATATACATATCCGGATCGTTGGCGGTACTGGTCCTAACAGCGCGATCATACAGCCTGGTGAGGCGCGCGACCTCGCTTCGCACCGTGACCTGGTGGGCGTCCGTGTCGATGTCATCGTAGCCATGGACGTGGCGCGTGATGCCGAGCCACATGACCTCGGAGTTTTCGATTTCGTGCACGACGCGCTCGAGGTCGTCGCGGAACATGCGGGCGCGCATGGGCTGGCCCCGCGATTTCAGGTACGCCACCAGGCCCGCGATGATGGTGTTCATGGCCCCAAACACCGTGATCAGGATGTGTGACGACTCTGACGCCCCCAGCGCCGTCAACGCCGCTCCGAGAACCACTTGCGACAGCAGCAGCGTATTGGACAGCGACGCCGTGAAGTAGTACGTCAGCCGCTGTTTGCGGAGCTGCCGTGTTGCCCGGCCATAGAGCGATTTCTTGGGTGGTTTAAACGACGTGGACGACGAAGATGACGAGTACTGCGTTCCCCCTTTGCCGCCGCTCGGGTCTGGGGCTGATGACGGGACCCCGACTAACATGCAGAACTGCTTGTGCGGGTCTGAAAAGAAGTCATCATTGTCATTATGAGCCGGAGAGGCCGACGGGCCTGCGAGCAACGGTGTGCGCTCGTCGGACCTCGACCTCATGGGAGACTTTGGTTTCATGATGAAATTGCAGATTGCTGTTGATATCCGATCTGGTGCGTGATATGATAGATTGACCTTGAATCACACCGTTGCTGACGGCAGGGGTCAAAAAACCCAGCCACTCGACTTGGTCAAAGATATTGTACCTCCTCGTCACTCTTTTTCTTTTCTTGTGTTGATGATATCACGTCGCTCCTATCGATCGTTGGATCAAGAATCCCTCTCTTTGGCGCCTGCCTGCCGTAGAACGCGCGAGGAATCCCACACTAGAAACCCGACAAACTTGATCCCTTCTTCTGTTCCCGTAAATGATAGAAATATGCTGTACCTGAAGACAGAAGAGCTCCACAAATATATATCAGTCCGCCCAGCTCCACAACCTTGATGTGAGACGTGCAGTAGGGTACTAGTGCAGTACTTCGTCGAACCCAAAGTCTTACAGTAAGCCTTCACCAGAAGTGTCTCTGTCTTCGGACACACGCTCGCGCTCGTTGCTGCTCGCCGTATAGGTTGCACGCTTCACCAATCAAGCCAGCCTACCAGGTACCCTGCATAGACCAGGTAGGCATCAACCGCAATCATAGCGAACTTGTACGCGTACAGAATCCTGTTTTGCTAGCAGTACGTACTGCGACCTCCCACTGTAACAAGAATAAGAATAAGGGGAGGGAAAGCACACCTCCACCGTGGTCCTCTGAATGCAGTGCCTCGCGTTTCTGTGCTCCGGCCAGAGAAGAGCAGGCCACGCAACAACAACTTACACCCGTCTTGGGGAGAAGACACCGTTCTTATTAGGCGCGCGCTGCCGGTGGTACTACTGTAATTCTAAAGTCGTATCGAGTACCTCTACCTTAGGTAGCCTTAAGTTGTATTGGCAGTGGCTGTGGTCTAGATCCTGTCTAGTTGCACTACTACCGTATTAGTCGCGTGGTACTATACTAGATTCGATCGTAGATCGTTGATAGTTAGCGAGGACCGGACAGAGTTGAACTACTACTAGTACGGAAGAGAGAGCACGCCGGAAGGCAAAGGAGGGATTAATAGATATAAACAACTCGGTCAAAATGAGAAGAGCCTGTCTTGAGAGAAAAATAGAACCCGAAATGTACTCAACTATCCAAGCATCGAAGCATTGGCAATGCCCGTTACATGTCCATGCTGATACCAAATCCAATCCATTGCCCACCAAAATCGAGAGACATACATATCCATTACACCCCGAACCCCCTCGCTGTTCATCGGATCCATTACTGCATTGCCATTGTCCCCAAAGCCATTCGTAATCCCGGAAAAAGTGGCCATGCCATGCACAGCGAGCACTGCAAAGCAAAGCATGAAATATGAGACGTGTCGTGAAGATCATTCGTAAATTCTTGAAAAGCAGACAGAAAAAGGAAAAGGGAAAGCCCCGCGTGATATCAGTTGTCGACCTGTGCGTCTTGAGTTGGCTGCTTGAAACCGCTTCAAAGATTGTGGTAGTCTTAGAGAATCTGCGAGGCTGAGCCTGTGTGTGCCTGCAGACAGACGGCGACACAGACACACTCGGGTGACGGTGTGCTTTGACCTGGAAAGGGCCTCGCGACTCGCACTCGCACGCTTGCACACTGCACGCCCGCGGGCAGATTCATGCGAGCGAGAGTCGACTCGTCATCCTCGCGAATCAAATCTCCAACGAAGACCCATAACCCAAACCATCAAAGACAACACAGGGTCTCTTCTCTTCGGACAGAGGCTTCTCACCACCCAGCCGCCCCCGGATTATTCCAAACACCCATCGTTGCCGGCCAACCTCCATGGCTGGTCCTCAAATGAGGCAGGGTAGAAGTACCAGCCATGGTGGAGGCCGGCTGCTGCTGCTGATGGTGGTGGTGGTGATGTCTACTAGCAGCCGAGATAGAACCCGCGGCTTTGACACCGACACCACCACCCGCCAGAGTCGACACCCTCGCCGCACAGGCCGTATTGTTGGAGTGAACGTGGTAACAGCACTTATCCCACAAAGCCGGATCCTTCCAGGGCTCCGCGGTATACTGCCAGACCTTTTTCATAACGTAAAAAACCAAATCCGGCAGCTTGAACAACTCCTCCAAATCAATGCGGGCGGGATCGTTGCGTTTGAGTTCATGATACCATTTCGGGTTCTTCATCATGTGGAACACCAAGTGTTCGACATAGAACCGTTTCAATGGTGACTTGTGCGGTCCAGTCAGATGGGTCAGGGCAAGGGCGCCAAAGTTGGGGATCACCGCGGGCGCTGAGCTATTTCCGCCTATAATCCCTGCGGCGGACATGGCTTCGCGCGTGCGACTACCGAAACTGAGGCGGATCGTGTCCATGATGCTGTTCTGAAGCTCCTCCATCCCGAATTTATCTGCCATGCAGTACGCGGCCGAGAGGTCCGACACGTCGAATTGTGGTTCGGTTCGTGACGGGAGTTTGGTGCGGTAGATCCAGTCCACAATAATAGAAAATGCTTTGGGGTCGTCTTCAGGGAGGTACAGCTCGTTTTTGTAGCCTTCGTCGAACCGGCCTTTCTTTAGACACTTTTCCATAAACGGAGATCGCTGACAGATCAGTTCGCGGTGGAGGAAGAACTTTTTCCGCTTGGGTCCTACGAAGACCGTGACGATTTCGGAAGTCGAGAAGCTGGAACAGGACAGGTTAGAGAGAGGTTCGAGCAGGGGGAAGGTGATTGTTTAGGTCCGGACCAGCTATGCGTCGTGCATGGGCTGGAAGTATATCCAGATACAGCCATGTGCACCGAGCATACCGGACTTATCGGGACAGACGAAGAACACAAAGCAACCAAAAATGGCATCAGGCAGCATATCGGACTGCCAAACAAACAACACATGGACGCGGACAAAACAAAATCATGTAGAGCGGAACAGGATATGACAGGGTAGGGTAGAGTAAAAGGGGAAACAACTCACTTATCAACATCGTCCTCGTCATCGTCGTCCTCTTCTTCCTCTTCATTCTGCTCGTCTTCGTCCTCTTCCGCTCCTTGATCTTGATTCTTTTCTTGATCTTGGTTTCGATCCTCCACATCTTCCTCCTCTTCTCCTTTCTCTGTCCCGTTCCCATCTCTTTCATCACCACCCCCTCGTTTGTGCGCTAGCTCTTCATCTTCATCGTCTTCGTCTTCCTCATCTTGCGGAATCAGGCGGTCGTCCGCATATCTCCGACCGGATCCCCCTGTCACGACCACTCCTCGAGTAGTATTACTAGACGTGGCAGTTGTACCCCCCCGACCACGGACTGTAGTGACTTTCTGCTTTTTGCCTCCACTCCCGCCTGCTGTGGCCGCCGTAGAAGTAGTATTATCATTCCGCTCTTCGTCTTCGAGATCGATTAGATCGACGACGTTTCGGCGCGAATCGCCCCCGCTCGACGTTGACCTCGACATCGACATCGACATGGCCATTGGAAAGAGTGACTGGCTCGTGGCCATGAGGCAATTCGAAACGAAATCCGCCCCCCTTGGATCGACAAATAGATGAATGCTGGGTCGTGATCGATCGGTCGCAACTAACCTATGGACGATGCCGGAGGGGTGTCCGCAGGGACGAACGAATGAGTCGTCAAAGTGTCAATTCAGGCCGACAAAGTCAAGTGAAGTCGATTCAGATCAGTCGTCCTTCTTTTCGTTGTTGTTGTCGTCGTCGCCGCCGCCGCACCCTCGCCAAGCGAGCGGACAAGACAATGCGATGCGACCAGTGCTCGAGTAGAGAAACTTCTACCACAGATGTGAATCCGAGTCCAACGGCGAGAGATACGATCAAGACGACAGGCAGAAGTGTAATAACCTTAGGTAGGCAGGCAACAGAACGATAAGGTCTGCCTAGTATGAGTGTGTATGTGTGGTCTGTATATATGAACTGTCATGGATGGCCTGACGCTGAGGACGTCGTTGTTTTCCGGCGCGGCAATAGTGCGACTTAGACACGGATACAGACACTTTGCATGCGGTCCAAACTGATTTGGGCGGCTCCGTCGGTCGGCTTTCAGGCTCGGGGATATTGGCAGCAATTTAGTCCCGAACTGGAACGAGCTAGTGGAGATAAAAATGGACTAGTAGGTTAGTCAATTCAATATTTGCACGTGTCACGGATACCTTGTAGTATAATAAGTCCAAGTTCGAGTTCAGCCTTGTCGCGGACAGCATGAAAAAGGGGGCCTCTGCCCTTATGTCTCTGTGTGTGTGTAGCTCTCTGTACGAGATATCCCATCCGCGTCCTATAATCCTAGTGGTAGCAATAGTGATACAAAAGCTGGCCTCCTTAGCCTTGCCCGCCTCCCACTGCGCCCCAATGCTCATCTGCGGAGTGAACCAAGACACCCAATGCACTCACTGCCAGTGGCGGCTGAGCCGATCAAATAAAACAATCAACCTTTTCCTTTTCAATCCTCATCTCTCTGCCACCGCGTCACTTTCAAATTCCATCCGACAAAACGAATCTACCGCTTCCTTTGCCCGTTTCGTGGTCCCTGCGTTCCCGTAGCATGGGCTTCCACTTCGGTGGCACGAGCTTCGCCCGCCGGGAAAGGCTGTAAACTGCCGTCCTCTAGTAGGGCCTTGTTGTTATGGGCATCACCACCACCACCATCCTCCAGGTGGCCTTGCTTGATGACATCCATATGTTGCCCTTCAGTAGGATAGCCGGGCAACTGCTGCAGCTCGCCACCGGAAACAAAACCCTTCTTGACTCTCTCACGCTCCAACTCCCTTCTCAGCTCCTCGTTGACCGCGTCGCGTTCCTCCAATCTCTTGCGGGCACCGCTTCGATCAAGCAATCTAGCTTCTCTTTCGGCTTTCAGGCGTCGCTCCAGTTCTCGAAGGCGGTGGATCCATTTCTCGGATCCTTGTCCTTGTTCTTGTCCTTGACCTTGCTTCCCGCCGCCCACGCTCACCGCAGTAGTAATACTGGCAATATCGGATCCGGATCCAGTACTTCGGGGAGCCATAGGTGGTGCTTCTCGCGGCGGTGGGGCCGCTGGAGGCAAGGAAAAGTTTCCGTTTGCCGGCGCGTTGAACGGTCCCACTGGAACCATTAGCCCTCTATCGCGTTCTCGCTGCTGCCGGTCCCTATCCCGGTCGCGGTCGCGTTCACGCTCACCTTGCGTATAGGCCGCATATGCCGCGTGAGCGGCCGAATTCCGACTCGAAATTGAACTGGACCGCAACGACGCCATGTCGCCACTCATATTGCTGAACTGCTCCATCATCCCCGTCGAATGATGTCGTTGCAACTCCATGGGTCGACCGCTGTTTCGCCTCACGCTCGACGACCGAGTCGGTACCCCAACACCAACAACTCCACTGTTCACTGTGCCGTCCAGGCCCTGACCCTGGCCTTGAAATTCGTTTACCGTGGTGCTTGAATATCCAGACGCTCGACTCTCAGCCTTGTTCCGTCCATGGTGCATATTATGATGGGCCTGTTGCTGTTGAAGCAATTGGAGTTCCGCCTTCAGTAGCCTATTCTCGCCTTTCAGCTTGCTGATTTCCGGGGTCCTGCTTGGTTTGGAGGATCCGGATCCGTGCTTGTGACCATGGCCATGGTGATCAGGATGTCCGGAGCGCGCCTCCAGATCCGAGAGTTTCAGCTTCATCTGCTCCCAACTCTCTTCGATCCGTTCGAGCTTCCGGGTGCGGACCTCGAGGGTCTGTTCGAGCGCTTGGTATTCTTTGTACAATTCCCGCTCCACTCGCTTGATCTTGTCCTTGAAACTGGATAGAGTGCCTTCCACTTGTCTGGCTGCAAGCAGGAGATTTCTGCTGAACCCAGGCCAAAACAACATGTTGCCAATAACTTCTTGCGAAGGCAAGTTGCCGTTGATTAAACTGTTGTTGTGGGTCCAGTCCGGCCCACACATGGCTGACAGTCGTTTCCAGAGCGTGAGCAGCAATTGGTTGCGTTCGCTGAGCTGCTCCTTCAATTGACTTTCCATCTGGCTCATTCGTTTTCTATCACTCTGTCGTAAGCCCTCCAACTCGGCGATTCTTGCAGATGCCGAACTGAGTGCGCGGGTGGTGGAATTGTGGCCTTTATTGGTTCGTTCGAAGTCCAGTTTGTCTTGTCGCCGCCCGGCCTTTTCACGCTCAAGCGCCTCGGCCAGTTTCTTGCACTCATGGCTGGTAGACTCCAACAGCGCATCACGATCGGCGAGCAGGCTTTCACTTTCGTTTAGTCTCCTTCGAACAGACTCTAGATCCATGGTGGCTTGATCCAGTTCACGACGCATCTTGGTAACAGCGCTGATGAGGCTCGATCGCGAACCCTCAGGGTCACCAATGATGTTTCGTAGGCTCTCCTCCAGTTCAGCCAGACGGTCCTTGTAAGCGTTTGCTTCAATGTCGCGAGACGACAAAGCCTTCCGCACCTTCCGAAGCTCATCTTTGGCACCCGCAGCTTCACGATTGAGGTCGTTAATCACTCTCTGAACTTCCTGCTTCTCTTGACTCGCCACCGCCTCCCGTTGAGCTCTTTCTTCGTGGAGACGACGCTCCAGCTCGCGGCTCTTGTCTCTCTCTGATTCCAGGTTCAGATGGACCTTCTTAAGCAAGGACTCCAAGTCACCAATCTTGATCTTGTCGGAATCTTGCTCCTCGCGAAGGAACGCGATCTCATTGTGACTGCTCTCTTGCTGCACAGTCAGCCTTTGCACCTTGCTTTCGGCCTCAGCCAGCGACTTTTCGAGACTCTCGATCTCCCGATTGGACTCATCAAGCTCAGCCTTGACCGACTGATAGCGGGCCAAATTCTGCTGTGCGTCCTCTTCGAGACGAACAAGGCCTTCGGAAGCCGAGCGCATTTCCGATTGTAATGCCTTGACATTGTCAATCTGTGCCTGGAGCTCTTGCTGAAGCCTTGCACACTCCTCGACTTTAGCATCCAGCTCATCTCCCAGACCGTCAATCTCTTCTTGAGCCTCGTTCTTGAGTTGTTGAAAAGCCTGGTCCTGCTCCTCGGCTTCACGTAGGGCATTGTCACGCTCTTGAGTGAGTAGCTGCAGTTCCTCATTGAATTGATCCGCATCGGCCTGGGCTTGCGCATCCACTGCATCAAGCTCGGCTAGAGCTTCGTCGAACTGACTTTGCAGGTTCTGATTTTCGAGTTTCAACTGGGAGACTTCATCACGAAGCTCATTGATCCTATTCTCCAGTGTCTCTCGTTCCTCCTCATCTAGTCGAGACACCCGTGTCCCATTGCTGGCGCGGGAGTGGGATCTTGCGCGAGAAGCCGACCGGTCAAGAATGCTATCACCGGCAACGGATCGAAGTCCACCCATCCGACCTAGCTTCAAATCCTCAATTTCTTGGTATAAGCGTTCTTTCTCCTTGTTGCGAGACGTCAATGTAGACGCCTGCGCACCGATCATCTTTTGCAGTTCCGAGACCTCGTGCCTGAGTCTTTCGATTTCCGCAGCTTGGGCGGCGTTCGCAGCTGTCTCGACGCTGCTGGACCGCGAAACGACCGAGCCGGCCAAACGAGATTTTCGCGAGTTGGATTTGCCTGAAGCGAGCGACTCGCTTCGCAGCTTCGCAATTTCCTCACGAAGCCTCTTATTGTCCTCCTCAGACTGCTCCCGGGCGATTGTTTCGGCCTCGAGCATGTCCTTCCACATGTCGCGCTCTTCTCTCGAGCCCACGTCGGATGTGGCTGCTCGGGTGTCTCCCAGTGACTTGACCATCTCTGCCAGCCTTCGTTTCTCCGACTCCTTGGCAAAGTTCTCAGATCGCAACTTTTCTATCTCGACTTCGTTCATCTCGACCCTCTCGCGAAGGTAGATAACCTCTTCCTCTGCCGTTGGACTTCGATCCTCGTCAGTCTCATACCCGGGATCGCCGTGAGGGGATTCGCGAGCGCCACTTTCCTCTAGCTTCTTCTGTAACTCACGGACCTGCTTCCGTAGATTGTGATTATCGTTTTCCAGCCTCAGCCTATCCGATTTTAATTGTACATTCTCCGTGATCATTTCTTTGATACCATCTTCAGACCGTTTCTGCAGAGCCTGGTCCAAGAAATGTATCTTCATCTTCAAGTCAAAGTTCTCCTTGCCGAGCTTCTCAACGGTGCTTCTGTGCTCTTTCAAGGTCAACCCACGCTTCGGGCCCGGTGTCATGCCAAAGACAATACTGTTCTTATCAGGGGACATGCTCCGTTCTTGTCGGTACTGGCGGGCAAACGTGCCCGGAACCTCTAGATCCCGCACGTTATTAGCGATGACGGTATCAGTAGGCATATTGAAGTTAAATGTCGATGCTCGCGGCGTCGCCAGTCCTCCTCCACCTTTACTTGATCGGGGACACTCTTCTTGTACAGTTCCCAAGTCCGAGGTGGAAGGGTGTCGCTGCGGTTGCGACTCATCACTGATCCCCGATATCCCGGACATCATGCTCCCCAGGCTCGCTTGTCGGGAAATCGTTAGCCTCGACTTGCGTTGTGCGCCAGACTCGGGCAAAGCCCCGCCCGACTGTAGAGCAAAGTCTGCACCGAGAGTCACCTCACTGGCATCGGTATTCGAACTAGCCATGGAGTCATACGACAGTCGAGCCTGTGAAGACCGTTTATGCAAGTACTGTGGCCGCTTGGAGCTCGGGTCCGACTTGCTGTCTGCCCTTTCTTGCTGTCCGTCCACGGCACCAGGGACGTTCAGATACTGGTTCTCCTGCCGGGGCTGTGACCGGTCTCTTCGTGGCGTGGCGTCGGCATCAACCACGGCCTCGTTGCTAGAATGGGCCTGTCGTTTCTCTGATCCAGACACATCCGTCCCATGACCATCTTCTCCTAGATCAGGGTCCTCTTCTTCACCAGTATCAGCCCTTTCGGATCCAGAATCATAATCTTGCTCATTCGCAGTCTCATATCCGCCCATCGTCGCCAGGGACTGGACTCTGTTAAGGGTACGTGCGGCGGCCGCAGCAGTGGGCGAAGACGACATATTTTCCAGCGCAGACGTGTTGGGAATCTGAGGCGTGTTCCCGTCGGACTCATCAAAGTCAGCGAAGTCTTGCCGTTCAGGTGCCGGAGTCTTGTAACCGCCAGGCGGGGTACGTGGTGACTGCTGCACCTCGGTGGATCTGGAGCGCGCGTGATGGTGGTTCTCCGTTTCGTCACTATGGTAGGAGACCACAATGGGCTGTGGCTTCTTGCGCACGGCAAGGTTGTGATTGGGAATGCCGAAGAGGTGAGTGTCGTCGGCACCGGCGGTCGTTGAATCCTTGCCGGTGAACTGCGATCGCTCGGGGAGGAAACTGGATTCGACTTCAAGAAGTTTATTGTTCATGTCACTTTCGTCTAAGGTGACGGTTGCTGGACCATCCATGTTGGTGTTCTCCTCCAGCGTCATGTTTCCCGGCGCGTTCACATTGTTGTCCCTCTCTAGCGGTTGCGGCAAGTCATTCGTGCTGTTGTCTCTGTCTTCGCCTGGCACTGGCAACAACCCACTCGAATCGCCAGGATCCCGCGACCAAGACGACTCATTGTGGTGTTCATTCAGTTCATGATCGCTTGAAGCAGGCGACATATCATCCTCCTCCTCCTCCTCAGCATCAAACCCGCCCGGCACCCTTGACGACGACCGACGCTCTGACTGCGGCGGCCGAATACTAGCACTGCTGAGGATTGACGACGACATTGAAGGACGACTGCGGCGTGGTTCACCAGTGCAGCATCTGGAGAGTGAACCGATCGCTAATGGTGGCTAGCTAGCAGAATGTCGAAATGCGGCGTTGCAAGCCGATTGAACTCGAGCCGCTGAGCAGCGTGGGCGTCGCGGACATTGGGTGTTGGGTTTCCAGACACGGCAGCGGAATGATGACGATGCGAAGGGGAGGGAGCGCGTTGTTTTGTTGGTTGCACTGCAAAGAACGTCGGCACTCGAGTTATCGAGGCTGCAAACCACACCGATTAGAGAGAGCCCTCGGGACTGCGCAGAGACACAGACAATTGGAACGTGCGTGTCGACAATGGCCGGAGACGACGAGATAGTAGTGGTAGCCTCGTCTAGTTCATCCCTGAAACCTGGAGTCCGTCCCCTGAAGGCCTCGTTGAGGGCTGGGGCAGTGAAGTTGCAGTGCAGTGGCAGGGTTCCTGTTCCCGTCGCGCCAAGTGCCAGTCCCGATTCGTGCGCATCATCAACATCAACATCCAAGCGACCCAGCACCGCATAAATAGTGCTCGTCTGACACCGATGTTCTCCCCCATTTTACGTCCGACCACCGTCATGCCGCCGCAACATTGTTCTGTCAGACGCTTCCCTTCTCTGCCATCTCGACAAAGTTACGGCGCTACTGTGCCAGGTACAAAGCAATTCAAAGAACCTACGGTCGTACATAGCAATAGTACGCAGTGTGTGGTTTCAATCTTCCCCATGGTTACTAGTATGAAATATACAGACTAGCAGTTGCCCATCGCCGGCTCTCAGAAATCAACGCTAATATCAGGCTGTACAAAGCATGGCTTCAGTTGTCTGGTTTGGTATCTGCTCATTAAGTCGTAATTCGTTTCCTAATCTTCATAGAATGAGCATCATTCTAATTGCTGCGCTAGCTATCTGTCCGTCTTCTCGCGCAAAACAAATTCTTTAACTGCAAATAATCAGCCTGCTCAGGCTGGGATGGGCTGGCCGGTTACGACCCGGCTGTCCATCTCCACCCTTCGAGCCTCATCTTCTTCCTGCCTCATCTTGTAAATCCGGTCTTTCGTGGCCTGGGCATGCTGCAGTGCATCAATATATGTCCGGAACTTGACAATCTCCCGCAGAAGGTAGCTGCTTTTCTTTTCCCAATTGTTCATCGCCTTGGTCGAGTTGGGATGCTTCGAGGAGAACGCCAGTAACATAGGCCCCCTAAGCTCATTATGTCTTTGCAACTCGTCCTCCACGTTGCTGACATAGGTCTGAAGGGCCTTCAACTGATCGACCTCCATCAACTGAGAGGCAAACATGGATTGCTGCGGAGGTGTCCAGTCACTGATATGGACCCTGTCTCCAGGCAGCTTGGCCCGAGCACCACCACCAACATAATCCAGAGAGCTCCGCATCGACATCTGTGTGCTGGGGCGTGGATTCATCGTGCTGTTGTTCTCGTTCTGCGAATCGGAGGATATCAAACTGCGGTTCACAACGGCATCACTCCACCCATATTCCATGTTGCTGATGCCGCCCATCATCGGTTCCTTGGATAACCGAGCGCTCCAAAAGTTGGCGCTGGACACAAACTCCTTGACAATATCCGGAGTTCCAACAGAGAAGAGGTGCACAGCCCCGGTCGGAAGACTCAGAGCCCAAACGTACGGGCGTGCCTTGGAATAGCCAGGAGGAGGTAAAGAGCTTGCGATCGTATGTCGTAGCATGAATTTCCACACCTCTTCAGCATTATCTTGCCAGTTCCCGCCGCCCACAACAGCGCCTGCTTTTGGCTGACGAGCCTTGTTCCGGAGCGACTTTGCGGTCGAGGAGAAAGAAAACAATCGCATCCATCCTCTTTCAATAACAGCAAAACAATCGGTCCAGTTTCTGTCTTTGGATCGTTTGTCCACACCCTCTAGATGGCATTTGTGTTTGACGATTCCTTCTTTCGCCCATGGTGCACCACAGAGCTCGAGAGTGTCATCTTCGAGGAGTGACCCGGCCTTGGGTCCGTCATCGATGGGGAGTTCCAGCTGGTCGTCTCGAATAATTGCCTGACTTAGAGCATTGGCGAAGCCGATTGATGATTGATAATCTCCAGGGGCGGCTTCAGTATTGAACGAGTCTACTGACATCGAAGTCAGTGTCTTCCCTAGTGACGCCCGACTCCATGTGCTCGACATGGATGGGCTCCAGGTGGTCGACTGCTCGTCTATGCTCGTCCTACTAGAACCAAAGCCAGGTGCGGATGGCAAACGGGGCCTTGATCTGGCCTTCGTGGCCCAACGAGCGCCCAAGGATCGGCTTTCCCCAACTAGGCGACCACGATTGCTCTCAGAATGGGCCTTGCTGAGTACGCTTGGTGTCCGTCGTAGCATATTTGATCCGACCGATAGAAAGCTGCTAGACTGGTGCAACTGACCGGGCACATCAAGCTGAGCGCCATGCAAGGGCAAGGGATCCTGGGAGATGGAGGTATAGAATGTTCTTAGTACCGATTCGATGCGCATTTCCCAGTTCCTTCCTGGCGTGCCATCTGCTGAGGTGTCCACATTAGAGATTGTTGAAACGGAATTTTGTCGCTCGTCCTGGCTGGGGTTGGCTCCTGATCTTGTCGGCTGCCGCGGCGTTTCCGCAGTATCTTGCGTCGACAACACATTGGCACGGGGTCTAACGGCGTTTGCACGTAAAGTGCTGTCAGTGTCCTGCCCCTGAGCCACAAGTTTGACGGTAGGGAGAGCGTTGCGGACGAATTGATTCTTGGTCATTTTCTGGCCAATGTCGGCCAGGTGAAGATCGGTGTTGAGCAGCAGAAGAGAATAGCAGATAGTGTGGACAACATCTACCCACGTCAGCAAGGGCCCGTCGTATGCAAGAGATTAACACTTACCGCTGGACTTGTACATGTGATTGGGGTTGCACTCGCACCACCGCTGGGCAAACGCGTCCACCATTCGGTCCATCTGCTGTGTCTCGCCTTTGAGGGCAACTCGATCACATAGATCCCGGAATGCGTCTAGGATATCTTGGCCATTCCAGTCGAAAAGTCCCATGTACGCTTTTCGTATACGTTCCCGGTCAGCACCAGCCTCTCCTAGCCATGCTCCGGCATTTGAAGAATCAATTTCGTTATCCACATTGTCGAAGATGCTTTGCGCTTTGAGCTTGTCGGGATCTGGCAGCGTTGCCACCTGAGCAACCTCCAAAGGAGCAGCTTGGTCGTCTTCAGGAGTTTCGGTCACGAGAGGGGTTGTAGGCGCGGACCGATACTCGCTAACATCAGACAAAGAATGAATAGGAGAATCTTTGCGCCCGCCTCGGTCCATCTCCAGGCGTTTCAGCAATCTAGCACTGTGACTAGGACTTGCGAGAGGTCCTGTGTTCGTGAGGTTGCACAAAGGGTTTCCGACCAGAGGAGTAGTGGGAGAGACTTCCTCGGACTTCCACGATGGTTTTCGTGCCATTGACTTTTGAGGATCAGGAGTCGAGGTAGGCAATGCGTTAAACGATACGGTGTGTTCCAGTTTCAGGTCATGGAGATTGTGGTGGACTTCTTCATCCGGCTGCTCACCGTCCGAATACTGACCGTCGAAAGGAGAGATTTTTGACGGTTCCTCGGTGCTGCTGCTATCCGCCAGGAAAGAATCTTGATGCGGAATACGAAGAGTCGAGCCGGGCTTGCTGTTCGTCTTCAAGGTTCTATTGCTTCCATGCGATTCGTTTCGACTGTGGCCGGCAAGTCTAGGTCGATTGGGCGTGTCTTTGGGAAGGGCAAACGTGGGAGGTGGACGTGTTGCTGTGTATGACCCTTGCATTGAACTTGTTCTACTATGCCCGTGACCATGGCCTGAGGAGTGCATCTGGCTCTCCCCCAGGTAGGGGACCATGAAAGCTCTAAGGCTACTAACCGGACTGGTCCCGTCCACGGCAGCAGACTCTGATTTCAATTCTGAGTTGAGTGTGAGTGGCAGAGGTGGAGGAATATTGGTGCTGATAGACTTCTTCCTCCGACGGAAGAAGGTAGAAGTCTTCTTAGACACCGGGTGGTTTTCCTTGTTAGCAGATACATCATTAGAAGTCCTGCGAACCGGCTTATGCGCTCTCCCTAGGGGTGTGGTGGGGTGTCCCATCTCGTCCTGGACAGGGGTCGATCGGCCATATTGAGGTTTGTTGACGGCGTGAACATGATGATCCGTCGTAACGGGATTTCTAGAAGAGCCAAAGACGCGGCGGAAGAAACCAGGCCTTGGAGCGGCAACAGGCTCCGAAAAACCCAATTTCTGGTCGTGAGCCGTGTTGAGCAACGCAGGAACGCTCCTCATAGTAGGCAGTTGCGGAACAGGATCATCCAATGTGTTTGTCCCCAAGGCTCCGGTCCGGCCTCTCTTCGCATATGCGCTCTTCGAAGATTTGGTGCTGTTTTTCCGGACAAGAGGCGAGGCAGAGGTGTTTACCAAAGGGTCATGTACCGCCTCCGGCCCTTGGAATATGATGGGCATCGGTGCACCGTCACCGGCCGTTAAGCCTCTCGAGACGCGCATGTTGCGCTGGCCGGAGCCTAGATCAAAGCTCCTTGACCGTCTATCCCCTGGTCCGCCCAGTCGCCCAGACAGACTGGCAAGATGCCCCAGATCAATACTTGACGAGGCGCTGCTGGTAGGGCTTCTCCCGCCTTTCGAGGTGTTCTTCTTCCTCCTCTGGTGCCCAGGCTGAGCCGCCCGTTGGGAATCGTACACTCTGGCACGCACCGACTCTTCATCCTCTCCAAAGATGCTTGGAAGCCGTTGTGAAATCTTGGGGCCTCTCCAGCTGTTCCGCATAGGAATGCGCGGAACAGTGTCTGGAAAGCGTGGTACACCCTTCATGTCCTGCATATCGGCCTCGGAAGAAAGCGATGAGGAAAATGTATGGCCCCGTTGCCGTGCACTTGAGGCAGCATCGTAGCCTCGATTTCGCGGAGTATATGGGACATCGTCGAAGACGGTACTGGAGAATTGGTCCAACGACATTACCAGATTGTCCACCATAGAGGCTCGGAGGACATGGTTGGAGGAGAGGGAAAGGTCGTGAGGGTCTTCGTTATCGTCGTGTCCATCATCGTTATCCCTCAAATGCTCAATTGGAGACGAGTCCGCCAGAAAAGTGCCCGATGCCGCCATTGGCGTCCCTTGCGGAAGAGGCTGAGCGTTCAGGGTTGAAGGAGACGGAGCGGACGAGGAATAAGGTCGAAGAAAGTCCGCGTCAGGGAACGGGCTTATTGCGTCCACGTCCGCTCTGTTGGCTTTTCTGGGAGAGGGAAGAGGTAGTACCGGGGTCATAGTCTCGGATCGAAATCAGATCCTAGGACAATGTAGACTTCCGTCGTATGCGATGCAAAGCGGAAGAGCACCTGTGTGTGTCCTAGTCTGAGACAGCTAACATTAGTCTGCCGTCGCACGACTCGCGTTCGGTCGAAGCGTTTCCCGTTGCATGTCCAACTCCAAGTGAAGTAAGGGCGCACAGCAGGAACACACAGATGGACCAATCTGGAAGAAGTGACAGCAGCCACAGCAGGGATGGAGGAAGGCTGATCCTAGATTGTCACTTTGTAAGTTATGCTAGGGGGATTGTAAAAAGTACGGGGAAGATCCCACTGCAGGAGTTCGCAGCCAGCGCAGGACAGATTTGATGGAGTACAGAAGTCTGGACGTGCATGGCAGGCTAGCACCCGAGGGAGAACTAGCGGGTCGCGTCCGTGACAGGCGCGAGTTAAGCCTTGGAGCCCCATGCAAGGATTAGGGGTTCACGTTGTAACATGCAGCCACTACGCTGCCAGTCACGGTGCCACCAGTGCCACTAGTAGTGCTCAGAGAAGGCGTAGCCCAGGGGAGCCTCCCTTGCACACGGGCTCCGGTATGATAGATACAATACTGATCCGGGGCACTTATTCTGCCCACTACTTGACGGTGTACCAAGCTGAACAAATTCCCAGCCGCCCCAGTGATTGCTTCGGCATGAACTTGACAAGGAGATCAACTGCTCTCACACAGAGTTATAACGGGCAAGGCACCCATGTAGGTACCTACTTATCGCATGGAAGCCGCTTGCTGCCACCTAGTGCGTACTTCCATAGCGCTCTTGTTGCGGCCAGACTCTTGCACAAGCGCCTTACTGTTGACCACTCCTCAATGATGTCTACCGATCCTCAAGTATGGGATATGAGGTGGTCAAGATCGGATCAACGCTGGGCGGAAGGACCTGTATTAGGCTGTTCGATTCCTCCGCCGCTACCCAAAGCCATAACCCCAATCAACGTCAGACGGGGCCGAGGCCTTT
This sequence comes from Exophiala dermatitidis NIH/UT8656, assembly GCF_000230625.1. NCBI lineage: Eukaryota > Fungi > Ascomycota > Eurotiomycetes > Chaetothyriales > Herpotrichiellaceae > Exophiala > Exophiala dermatitidis. The sequence continues at coordinate 1,411,486 of NW_008751648.1, read as the reverse complement.
ATCCCACCCTGACTGCTGAGCCATACCAGTGACCTACTTGGATTCTGACCAAGTAACGCTGGTAGCCAGCATCAAGCGTTTGCAGCACTCACAACCGTTCTTGAGAGCTGGAATTATGATGTCGTGGACGAGACCATCTCAAGAGATGCGACGAATTCTTTTGTAGCCTTCCGCCCACACTCTTGGTTGCTATATCCGTCAGTGGCCTCAATCCCGAAAACGCAATACCGAGCAGCTTCGGCAATGTCATTTTGACTCGAGGCGGACCTTGGCCCACGAGCACAGTCCTTTGAGGATGTAGTAGCGCTAGGATAGTAGACATAGATGTTTTGTTGACTGGGCGCTGCCGAACTCAACCTTTGACACCCAAGAACATCCACCTCGTTCCCCAAGTCGTTAGGTTTATACCGAGGATTGTGCAGATTAGCCATATAACAACCCAAGCCGCCATAGGCGACAGTAGAAGCTGAGTATGGCTGAGAAAGTGCAGTGCGTTATAGCCCAGAAAGGTAATCAAGGTCCAATACAACCCCGCCGCCAGATAGAGCAGATTGGCGAAGAAAGTCGAAGCGCGGTTGGGATGGTTGAGAACAGGCATAAGGATGTATTGGATGATATAGAGCAAGACGTAAGGTGGGAAGAATGCTCGTATGGACACGTCGAAGCAGTATCCAAACTCGAGGGCATCTGCACCCCTGGATCCTCCCGGCGGGCCAAAGAGTCCCTGCTGGCGCCTCCGACCCGGCAGTCCTGCAATTCCTGGGCCTAGGAGCCGCCCGACGACGTAGTATGCCAATGTCGACACGATTAATGAGCCGAAGAGGAAATGGACAACGACGAACATCAAGGCCAGCTTGATGACAGAGGCGAAGGACGGCGTGTACGCTAACGACCAGGCAAAAGACGTGAGGAGGAGGAAGAAGGATAACAGGTAGGTGAATGAAGGATCAGGACGGTGCCAGGTATTTCTCGTCTCTGTTACTGCCATCAGCGTACGCAATCACAGGAGTGGTGAACAAATCTCACGCTTGTGGTAGTAAATTGACTTGAACACCTTCTTGGGTGCGATGAGTAGATGTGTCATCTCCCACACGGCCATTTCGAAGTCCATCTGAGGAAACTTGAACAGCCTGCCAAGTGTCAGCATCCACACATCAACATCTCCGTAGCCGTGTGCGTGGCCGGCTCACCTTTTGAAGAAGCGCGGCATGCGCATCTCTGAGCGCCGCCTGTCGGTCGTCGCACCGAAATGCCCGCCGCCATACTGACGAGGAGTGATAATGCGAGGACTGCTCATAGAGTGGACTTGTGCAGCAGTGTCTTCAGTGCCAGAATATTCACACTGAAACAATGTAGAGTGCTAGAAAGGCAACAAAACAATGAAAGAACAGGTATGTCAGTGAGGTGAAGTTGGTGATGTTTATTAGCCGTGTACCTAGCTCGGGCCAAAGACACTCCATTCTCCGACAAGCTGCGCCTAGGGCGTGTTCCACCGGCCCCGGCTCTCCTTCTACAGAATACCTACTTTTACAGCCTTGCCATTGGGCATCAGAACTACCATGCAGACACTCAATCACTACCTATGCAGTACGAGAGCAAGCTTCAATAGTAGCGGCGATGGCAGTTATACCTGCCCTGGCTATAGGGCTTTCTGATCTACTGGCAGAATGTCGAAAAATGCGGGAAGTTCCCCAAAAGCCACCATATAATTGCTAGATCATCATACGACAAAGTCGTGAGCCGACCGGCGGTATAGCTGGGCGCCCCCCCCCATAGAAGAGCACATGATCAATCATCGCTGAACCTTTGTAGAGATAAGGAGTTGGCGTCCTAGGGCTTTCATATCACCTCGCTCCTGTTCATATATGCGATAGTCAGCCCCAAGGCACGATTCCAGAAGTGCCTGAGGCCGCGGGGAACCCTGTTGAGTTTTGAAATCCGGGCTGGATTGATCCCACTCTTTTATGGCCTGATTCAAGTTGCTACGGACGCTGATGAGCGTGGCCTGCACGTCCTTGATCATGTAGGCAGAACGACCAACATCGTTGAACGGGTTTGCGGGATCTTGAAGGGTCATCAGATAAGCTGCTTTGCCCCGGTGAAGGGTCATCTTGCGCTGGCCGGCAAGCTCCTGCGGAAACAGCTCACTCAGAGACGGAGTTTGCCCAGAAGAGACGGTCGCTTTGTGCCTCCCGTGCCTCCCGGAGGTGCGTTTCGGGAAGAACTGCAAGGGACGAGTGGAAATGCCTTGGGAAGAAAAGTCCATCTCCGAGTACATGTCGAGGAAGAATAGGAGCTGCTTTCCAGCATCCGAGGGGTGAATTTGACCTTCGGAAAATTTCAGCGCAGCCACGATCATGTTGAGGAGGGGATAAGAGGTCAATCCCCCATGGCTGCCAACAGTAAGTCCCCGCATCAAGAGAAGCTGCTTCAAAACTTTGAACAGGCTCTTCAGAGTTGGATATTCTCTCAGAAATGCCTTGACATATTCGGTGCTGTCATATGTGGGCGGAGTGCACTGGATCTGAATAGACAGGCCAGAGAACTTGTGCCTACATAGCAAGATCGGTACTCTAGCCGTTCTAAGGTTGTAGATGACCTCAACAGGGCGAAAGCCCAGTTTGATCTTCTCATGTGTGCCACGAAACGCCTTTTCCAGCAAGGCCAGTATCTGGACGGGAGTCTTCGGTTTGCTCATAGTGGCAGGAGTCCGCGGTTTCCATACGTTGATATCCAGATCAGAGAGGGGATCCGCAATACCAGTGGCACGAGAGCCAATGACATCGACATCCAGATCGTGGTCGGTGTATTTGATGGCTTGAGTAAGATCTTGCAGGGCCGTCTCCACCACCAGCTGTTCCTCTTCTGACGGTGTAACATACTGTTCAAAGGCGCGAATCTCAGCAGACAACCGATCGATGGCCGATGTCCACCCAGTCGATTCAGGTAGGTTGACAAGCCAAGGAAGACGCAACCGCGCAGGCAAGGTTCGATCCTCATCGGCGGGCCGCCAAAAGCTGGTCAGCTCGCGGATTGTACCGACGTCTTCGTCTAATTCGGTTGTGCCGGTGATCGAATGATCCGAAGTAGTGGCCAGGACTTCCACCTTCTTCACTGTGCGCTTTCTCTTCTCTTCATTCACATACTGGGAAGAATGGTCAAAACTCCGTCTCAGTTGTGGTTGGGAATCCGCAGAGGTTTCTGCTTGGGCAAAGCGCGACCGCGGGCGCCGGCGGACTTTGGCAGCGCGGCCAGTTTGGCTGCCTTTTCGTACTGCTAAGGAAGCACGGTTGGCTTCTCGCACGGCTTGCAGTGTGTTCCGCAGGCTGTTGATGTCGATATCAGGGTCGGTGGTCCTTAGTGGGCGTTGCTGATCTCCCAGAGCAGCGCGCCCAGTCGAGAATGGGATTTTCTGCGTTACGCTCCATTGCCATGAACAGCGACGACTGGCAGCCGTCCTCTGCAACGTAGCGAGAGCAACCGTGACCGAGGCATTATGATGAGGTAGAACAACCCATGTTCGACTACAAAGTCGAATCAATGGCATGCATAGAGACGGACGCGACACGGGCGATGCGCGAGGAATCGATTGAAGAAAGACGAGGCCGATGACCGGTTCGAGTCAAGAATCTTAAAGGCTCCGGTGGCCACCAGTGCGCTAATGAACCGTCGAGGGGGTGTTGGTCACGCAGGTACAGCGAAGCAGATAGGGAAATCAAATGGCGAATGTTTTGAGTTGTTTCTGTTGTTTGTAGGTGAGAGCCCTATACTTTGTACAATGTAGAAAAGATTCGTGCAGGGAAGGCGAAGAAGTATCAATCACGTGCAGTGACAGTGTGTTTACCATTGTAAATTCACTTTCCTTGCCGCGATTACTAGGAGGTAGTACGACAACGCTGTAGATTTCTTTCAATCCAGAACTTGAATACCTTGTCCTACTTATCACACCACAACTTAAAAGTTGTCCTCACAGCAACAGTCGCGTCAACAGCTTCAACTAAAGTGTATGCGCGATGTTGTATAACATGTGTGCCTATGATCGCAAGTTAAGCACTCTCCTAACAAGCCAAAGTCAACCAATCCCGCGCGCAGCTAGCAGCCCATGCTACTATGTTCCTCCACTGCAGTGGGGCATTCTTTCTACTGTTCTTGAGCTGTCGCGGGACAATGTATACTTATATACCAGTGTGTTATGGCAGCGACACGCATTGTATACCTATCTACTGATATCGAACTGTGCTGTCATCCTGGTTGAAACTAATCGAGGTCAAGAAAGCGCTTGATCAATAACCTCCATCAGTTGAGGTAACCAAATCCAAAAGCGGATCTCGGTGCGCCTGTTGGGACTGTGCTGAGCTGCCAGTGTCCCCAGTCTCTTCTCAGCCGGGAAGCTGCTCCGAGCCATTATACGCATGGTACGAGGGCGCTATAATCAGCGATAATCAGCTATAACTGCAACTCGACCCAAAAAGGCATAACACAGAAGACGGTCAGGAAGATTCCATCATGTATCGATAATTGGACCTGGTGACGTCGTTCTGTCTCTCTCTGCCAGTTGCTGTATCACTGCAAGTCTCTGGCAGAGTGTGTTCTCCTTCGACTGCTACCTACCACCTATTATTGCACCCGACTCACCATTCCCCTGGACACTCACCTTCGCCAATTGTGTGACACTTCAAGTTTCTCACAAGGTGAGGTCTCAACCTGCTCTACTTCCTTTTCTCCCTCATCTCTGGCCTCCTCCGTCTCCTCTTCTACGCGCCTGTGGTTGGAGTGTTGATCGCTAGCAACTCCCCGCGGTGTTCCCTCTTCCTACAGAACCCCGCCGAGCATCCGCGCCGCCAACACAGACAGCACTCATTTATCTGACACAAGTTGATCAATCAGGCCTCTCCTTTGCTACCCCTCCACTCGCTTGCGTACCGGTTCACCGACCTCTCAATTTATACCTACGAACATCCATACCGCAAGAGCTTGGGATAGACGCAATCACCAGTATACTCGGAGCCCAAAGTTGACCATCCTTCAAGAACGCATAGCTGGGGAATCAGCCCAGACTGTCAGCGACATCATGCCTAATTCTCCAGAAGATGTGGTCAAGAGCCTGCGTCAAGAATACCAGGAAAACCCACCGAGTTCAACAGCGTTAGAGACCGCCGCCCCCACGAATCCTTCCTTACAGCGTGCACCCACTTCTTACTTCTCGGTCCCTCGACGTGAGGCTCCTGAAAAGCCCGCTGAAAAGCCTCCTGCTCCGGCGCTGGAATCTCCAGCGAATGTGGTCAAAGGTGCCGACACAGGCAAAGAACTGCTTCGCCGCCTTAGTCTTGTCGACCACAAAGATGCCGAGGCATTGGATGTCGATCCCCGTACTGCCTACCCGTCACTGAGACTGAGCGGAAATGTCATCAGCGCGACCTTCTGTATTCCTTACCAGCTCACCCATGGACCGCAAGGAGAATGGGGTCTCTCCAACCGCCGGGGCACCTCTGCATTGTTCGATTCCTTCCGTCACCTTTCGTCCGACAAGACGCCATGGAATCACACTCTGGTGGGATGGACGGGTGAAATCCAGACACAACCAGAGACTACCACAGGGAGCATTCTAGAGGGTGATGGCGGCGCCTCCACCCCAACTCAGTCCGCAGGCCCGACGCAAACGAATGCTCCTATTAACAAGTCTGCCGCGCCCTATCCAGTGGACGGTATGCCTAATCAGCAAAACCCGCATGGGGACCATCTCCGCATCTCCCGTGCTGAGCGGAATCGGTTGGAGAAGATACTTGCGCACCATCCTAACGGCAGAGCCGTCCCGGTCTGGATGCCGGATACACAGTCTGACGAGAACGGAGACTTCATTTTCAAAGACCAAAGTCGTTGGCGCAAGTACGCAGAACATGAACTCTACACTCTGTTTCACTATCGACAACATGGTCCGGACGACGGCCGAGCCGAGAAGACGTCCTGGGCGGACTATGTGCAGCTGAACCAAGCCTTTGCCGACCGCATCCTGCACATTTACCAGCCGGGCGATATAGTGTGGATCCACGATTACCACCTGATGTTGCTCCCATCTATGCTCCGTCAACGCATTCCCAACATCTACATCGGCTTCTTCCTGCACATTCCTTTCCCCAGCAGTGAGTACATGCGATGTCTCCCTAGAAGGAAGGACGTCTTGACGGGGGCGCTGGGTGCCACTATGATTGGATTCCAGGCATACAGTTTCTCACGCCACTTCAACTCATGCTGCAAACGCATTTTGGGATTTGAGTCCAGCTCCGCGGGCGTAGACGCTTATGGCGCCCATGTCGCCGTAGATGTTTTTCCCATTGGCATTGACGTAAGCGCCGTGCAAAAGGCGGCATTCATGGATCCGGTGATTGAGCAGAAGATGAAAGCATTGAGGCAATTATACGCAGGCAAGAAAATCATCGTCGGGCGCGATAGACTCGATACGGTCCGAGGAGTCGCTCAAAAACTGATGGCGTTTGAGATTTTCTTGGAGCGGTATCCTGAATGGCGCGAAAAGGTAGTGCTCATCCAAGTGACCAGTCCGACGAGCGTCATGGAAGAGAAGGTGGACGGTGCGCACAAGATCGAACATCACATTTCCAACCTAGTGTCCAGGATCAACGGCCAATATGGATCCTTGAGCCATGCGCCTGTGCAGCATTATCCGCAATATTTATCCTCTCAGGAGTATTTTGCTCTCCTGCGGGTCGCAGACGCCGCGCTCATCACCAGTGTCAGAGATGGCATGAACACCACCAGCCTGGAATATGTCATCTGTCAAAAAGATAACCATGGTCCTCTGATCTTGTCCGAATTTTCCGGCACCGCGGCCAGCTTAGGGAACGCGATTCATATCAACCCCTGGGATTTGGTAGGCGTGGCTCGGGCACTGAAGTATGCGCTCGAAATGCCAGAGGAAAAGAAGAAGAGCGACCACGAGAAGCTTTACAACTACGCGACTACACACACCGTTGCGACCTGGACAAACAACTTCCTCAAACGACTCCTCACCAACCTTACCTCCTTCAGCCAGAACGATCTTACGCCTGCTCTGGATCGTAACCTGATGATCCAGCAGTACAACAAAGCCCAGAAGCGCCTGTTCATGTTCGACTACGATGGCACCTTGACCCCGATCGTCAAGGATCCCAACGCCGCCATTCCGTCTGACAAGGTGCTCCGGACCCTCAAGGCGTTGGCCGCCGACCCTCGCAACAATGTCTGGATCATTAGTGGTCGAGATGCATCTTTCCTAGAAGAGTGGATGGGCCACATCACTGAATTGGGCTTGAGCGCTGAACACGGTTGCTTCATGCGCCGTCCAGGCTCCGAACAATGGGAAAACCTGGCTGCTTCCATGGACATGGGGTGGCAGAAAGAGGTCATGGATATTTTCAGTTACTACACCGAGAGAACCCAAGGTTCTTGGATCGAAAAGAAACGCGTGGCTCTCACTTGGCACTATCGCCAGGCCGATCCCGACTTTGGAGAATTCCAGGCCAAAGAATGTCGGAAGGCCCTGGAGGAGAACGTCATGAAAAACTGGGATGTGGAGGTGATGGCGGGGAAGGCGAATTTGGAAGTCCGGCCTCAGTTTGTCAACAAGGGATATATTGCCACACGACTGATCAACGAGTACGGATATGCTGGCGGGAACCCGCCTGACTTCGTACTCTGCCTGGGAGATGATCAGACCGACGAAGGTAAGCTACCCCAGACCCTGATCGTCTTTTGAGAGGCCTTGCTGACACTTGTCACTAGATATGTTCCGTGCACTCCTGAAGACCAACCTTCCCAAAGAAAACGTCTTCGCATGCACTGTCGGGGCGAGCAGCAAGCGGACGTTGGCCACCTGGCATCTCCTTGAGCCTAGCGATGTCATTGCTAGTATCGCGGCCTTGATCAAGCAGGAGAACTTGTAAGTGCCGGACTAGATTTTTGGACGAATACAGTGGCAGGAGGATGATGGTAGATATTGGGATGAACATATCATGGGCATACGACAGCTGTAACGTGGAATGCAGGCGGTAAGGCAATACCGCACGATAGATTGACGTACAGGACGAGCTAGCGGGCAACGCACTCTGTTATGATCGTCAACGACAGTCAGGTTTTCGACCTGGATGCCGCGAAAATGCTCGCCTGGATACAAGAAGTGCCGCCGATCTTGGGCGAACGTGGATGGGCCTGACCGCAGGCTGATCCTGGTTGAAATCGACCAACGAGTCCACTTTTTGTAATATAATGGTGAGCGGCGGCATATGACGCTAGAAAAAGTTCAATGCCAACTGCGGATAGACCTTTGCTTTTGTCGTACTTGTACAGTTGTATAGACTTTTAGACTGGATTGCCAATGGCGAAGAGAACATATGAAGGATTCGTTTCCGGAGATCAACAGCCTTGTTGATTGATAAGCTTGAAGCATCGAGTGCCGCATTTAGTACGTCGAAGCATACAAAAACGGCGGATCAGACGCGCAGTAATTGGCGCCATGGTGATTGGCTGCAGCGGTGTGACCTTTTGGCACTTGCTCACCCGTACCCGTACGTCATATACTAGGCGCGTTGGGCAGACAGAAATTCCTTTTCTGCAGCCAGTAGCAGTGAGTGAGAAGCGAGTGACATGGCTAAGTAGCCTTGTCTAAAGTTCTCGACCGCAACGTTTCATCCACTGTGACCGCTCTTTGTGCCCTTGCCAGTCACGACGCTCTTAATTGTTATTCCATTGTCACCAACGCCGATTCCACTACCAAGCCTCGCTGTCGGTAACGCGGGGGTATTTTGCCTGATCATTTCTTGTGTCTGCAGGGAAAAGCCATAGTCTCGAACAACGTCAAACAAACCCAACACAGTCACTCTAAGCGCACCAACCCACCGTGATCAATCATGGCTCCGAGAGGAAGGGGAGGCAAATTCTCCAAACCATCTCGAGGAGGTAAGCAGACCAAACAATGAATGACCCCAGCACAAGCCGGAGTGTCAAGATTTTATCCTACGGTGTTTGGCGCAAATCAGACATTGACATTCTTTTCTACCTAGGCGGCAAGCACTTTTCCCGCGACCTGCAACCTCTTGACAGCGATGGGAACCCGCTAGGCATGTGGCGCGACCCTGCGGAAGCGAAGGAGTCATCGGAGGAAGAAACCTCGTCTGAAGAAGAAGAGAGCTCGGAAGAAGAATCTTCAGATGACGGCCGCCCTGCAGCAGGTGGCTCGGCGGCGGCGGCGAGCAGCGAGATGACGCGCGAACAACGTCGTGAGGCTGCCCGACTGCGCAAACAGGCGGCGATTGCACGCAAGAACCAAAAGACCGCCGCACCGGGAGACATGCCGACGTCCGAGTCTGAGTCGGACGAAGAAGACGACAAAGACATGCCGGCCAACCCGAACCACACGTCAAAAGCCCGGACGCAGGCGCGAGCCGCCACGGGTCCCAGCGGCGAAACCACAAAGAAAGACACGGAGAACCTGAGCCGTCGTGAACGCGAGGCCCTGGCTGCTCAGCAGGCCAAGGAACGGTACCAGAAACTCCATGCCGAGGGCAAGACGGACGAGGCTCGCGCCGATCTCGCCCGCTTGAAACTGATCAAGGAACAGCGCGAGGCTGCTGCCGCGCGGAAACAGGCCGAAAAGGAAGAGAAAGAGGCCCGTGAGAAGGAGAGGAGAGAGCGTGAGGCCAAACAGCGAGAGGCCGCCCTGGGCACTGGCCCGGCGAAGAAGGGTGCCAAGGGCAAGAAATGATCATACATATCCCCGCCACCCATCCAGGATGCCGCATGCTTTTAAAAATTCGGGATCAGGGAAAATGGACAGACGTTGCCAGCAAGTCCTCCGGCCTATGTATACACTGTGTATGGCTGCTCTGGAGACGACCGCCCCTGGGCAGTGACGATTCAGGGGGATGCATGGCAATACGACCTTGGGGTAGGACATGGCGTGGCGTGGCATGGCAACCCCCATGGCCAGTGTATGCTGGCAACTGAGGCATCCTATCTCGCGGTTTCTGGACTTTATGCATGAGCCTGCATTGGTCTGGAGTGGAGAGTCTTGATTGACCAAGGTAGTCCACCTATTTTGATCCTATTACACTCAGCCCAGTTCTTACGAGTCATTTGGGCCTACCCACCAAACCCTCTGATCCTGATTGCTCGATATGCAATTGTTACACATGCGTTTTGACGTCGTTGCAGTACCCTTGCCGCCTTGTGTTGTTTTATTTATACTCCTCCCCTTACCCGAGTGTGTCAAGGGAAACTTGTCGAATAACCGCCTTTCTCATACGTCCTGTATCTACTCTTGTTGGCCGTGTGGTACTGACTTAAGATTACTGCACACAGAGTCAAAAGACACGATCCTTGAGCCCCAATCTAGCGCCCTCATTTCCTGCCGCTTGGGATATTATGTTTTGAGCTCAAAGAAAATACATGTTCGCTGCCATGAATCGTCCATCTATTGATCGTCTCGTCGCTCATTATGCATTGCCATTGCTGTCCACTCCATCCCATCCATCCATGCCAGTCTTGTTCAGTCATTCGTTCGTTGTATCCGATCATCCATTCATCCCATATCATTAGAAGTCGCAAGAGCTCCTGTCTTTAGAACGATGTCTACTCATTCCCTTGATTTTTGATCCTGCTCTCGTCCCCACACGCCAGCTTTTAGCCCCGGTTTTGGCGGCACTTCATATGCTGTTATTTTGGCCATGCGTGAGAAAGAACTGGCGAATATGCTCGTCGAGAGCTGGGTATCGGCGCCCGATTCGGCACCGCCACCTCACAGGGCCACCGGTAAGGGGATCGGCATTCAAGCAAGTCGAATATTCACCTTTGCAACGGAATGGCGACTCATCCATCACTCCAAAAAATCCTTGGAGCAATACAGACTCGCCTTAATCTTGAATTCGTTCCCATTGGCAATGTCGAGCCAGGTGTACGCGTCGCACTTGTAGTAGATTGTGATGAGGCCTGATGCTCGAACCGGACCATTACTGCCTCCTCTACCCCTGCCTCTTGCAGCAGCCGTGCCGAATCCATACTTTTCCGCCGCCGCCACCGTCCGAGCAGGAGGATTCAACAACCCCAAATCTTTCATGCCCAAAAGCACACGCTTGACGTCGACCCGGTCGCTGAAGTCATAGGTATACACGCAAATAAGGCGTTGGTTCTGCTGCGCTCCGTAGCGGTTGCTGCGAGAAACCTGTCCTTCTTGTTCTTCTTCTTCGCCCGCCGTCGCTACGGCGACTTTGGCACTCGTGCCCAATTTACCTTCCCAGACTCCTCGCGCCACAATGGCCCAGACGCGATCAATGTCGTCAGTAGGGACAAACATCATCCATTTACCCGATGTGACGCGATGGGACTTTGCGAGCTCAAGGATCGACGACTCTAAAGTGACTCGGTCTGGAGCGAGCATTCGTGTAATGCTGCCTGGAGGTTTCTCTGGGTGTTGGGATTCCAACGAGCTCTTGCGCGAGCGGTAGGCGTCGAGGAGTCGTGAACCGAGTTGCTTGAATGTCGGGATGTCGCCGGTGTCGCCGGTCTCACTGTCTCCGCGGGCCTTTGTACTTCCCGCACCGTTGGAGGTTTTGTGTTTGCGAGGGTACGGATTGGCGATCCAGATCCATGGCCCTTTGGCTGTCGAGAGCGTGGTCGTGGATGGAGGCAGTCGAGCTAAAAAGTCTTCGATTGATTCCGAGAGCTGCTTTGCCGCCCAGCGGCCTTCGTGGAAGTTTCGAGGAGGCGTGTTCCGGTGAGGATTGGGACCGTCTGGAATTTCGTCAGAGCTCATGATCTTCGTGTCGACCATATCGGCATCCTGGTCTCCATGTCCTGATGCTTGCGTCGTCCTCTTCATCTCCAGAGCGGCGGGCAAGGGATTTGGGTCGAGATTCATGTGGTCGGGAGAAGCCGAAGGTGTAGGCGAGGCTGTGGGCGCGGGTGACGGGCTAGCTCTAGCTTCTTCGTCCTCGATTTTCTTTGGCTTGGTTTGCGCCATTACATCTCTCTGAGCATCGCGATGCTTGGCTTCGGCAGCATCTTCGAGGCGAATACCTTTCTCTTCGGCGTCCTTCTTCGCCTTCAGCTCCGCTGCCGCTTTCCAGGCCTTCTTGCCTCGAACGGCGATGACCTGAGTGTTCCAGTCATGGATGGCCCAGTATCTCGCGGGGTTGAAGCTTGCAGCTAGCTTGCTGTAGTATGAAGCCGAGTCGGAGTCGCCTGGACTGGTCGTCAGAGTACCGCACCGCATACTTCGGCGGGAGATGCGCGGCTACGCCCCTAAGGCACTTGGGAGAGTCGGTGGGCCTGCCTCTTACCGTGGAAGTCAGATTCTTCACTGATTAGATCATCTGGAATAGGAACAAAGGGTTCAGTGATTTGGAGTGGCGCTCCGGCTGGAACTGCCGGGGACATGTTTATAGTTGCTGAAAGCGAGACAGTTGGTGCATGTGCTCAACTGAACTAAGCCGGAGGTCTCCTCTCTCAGACATGAAATATACTTGCCGAGACATTTGGGAACAAACAGGCAGCCAGAAAGGAGAGGAGCAGAATAAGTGACGCGACGCAACGCAAAGCAGACACAAAAAACATGCACAGTTGCCTACCGGTCTTGCTTGTTGCTTGCAGTGGCTATCGAACTTGTGATCAGGCTGAAATGCAAAGGCAGACGCTACCGACAAGGCTGTCATTATGTAAGCGAGCAAGCAAACAGCCACGCCGTGGTTACAACTTCTTCATTCCATGCAAGTAACACTTCGACGAGTGAACGGTCGTTCCATAATTCATTATGCCATACTGGTACACGTATTGTACATATGTAACCACATTTCCTGCATCCTGCTCTTTCTATCGCCTCGTACAAGCCTTCCTGCGGCAGAGTTCATAAGTCATTTCAAGGATATCTCTTAAAGCTCTGGTCAACCAGTTCTTTCTCGAACTAGGGTAGTTTACCAAAGGCATCCAGAGAGGAAGGCCTATGGATGGTGTAGAATCATCCACATCCCAGCCAACTCACCAGCCTATACGCTGAATGCGCTCTCAGCCGTGGTAGGTACAACTCAATTCTCCAATGATCAGAGTAGTGCCTGCACCGCATGCCCAGAAGTCGACAGTGTAAGTCTTCTCCTTTGGAACGAACAAGGTCAAAGTTGATTCCCGGTATCCACTTTCGGGTCGCGGTCCGAGATGTCGCATGTTGACCAGCGAGTGTGAGTCGTCGTTGGCCGTGAAGTTGAACCCTGCCACGCCCTCGAGAGAGTTGCGCGGATCAAAGTTGGGTGCTTGTGTGCGAGCGACACATTCGTAATATACATCAGTATACAGAGGGGCCCACGATCCTGTCAAATGTACGCAGGATGTTGACGCCTCCTCGGGCAGGTAGACCACTGAGTAAGGATCACAGTTCTCCGAGTTCGGATCCTGAGGGTCGTCAACTGTGGTGGCCTCTGCCACAGTAGCCGACGATTGTTCCAGCGACAGATCGACCAGCGGTGTGAAGACATGCCGATCCACTGCGGGAGGCAGAGGGGTGGGAATGCATCTTCCGGTAGCTGTAGGTGAGGGCGCCGCCAATGACGAGACAGTCGATTGTATCAAAGTTGTGGTAGTGGACAAGGTCGAACTTGATGATTTAGAAGTGGTGGCCGCCGTCATTTTGGAGAAACTGCTCGACGTTGTCGATGTTAGAATGCTTAATAAGACCTGCTGCCGCTGCGCGTCGTTCCCAAATCTCTGGTCTGATGCTGCTGATACATAGAGTGCCGGAGTGGTCCTCGAACTCTGATGGACTGAGGAGGACGTTGGTGTCCATGGGTAAACGAATTCTTTGAAGGTTGTTGTTTCGGCCGTACTAGTGACGGTAACTGTCTCCGTAACCGGTTGCATAAGCCGCCTGGCCGCCTCGAATATTGAGCAACCCATGCCCAATTCCTTCCGATAGGCATCGTAACAGTCATCGCCGTATAACCGCATAAACTGGGTTGACAAATGCGGCCCTTCTCGTAAATCCGCGCAGAAGCTATCAGCAAGCGCCGCATCGGCCAGCAGCCGAGTGTACAGTGAACGAATATCACTGTGTAAACAGTCAGCCTAGGATCTCTTCACAGCAGTACGGAACGAAACATACCATGCTGCTTGAGCTTCACACAAGCTCAACACAGAGCAAAAAGCGAGAAACAGCCCGCTTCTATACATGTTGTCGACAGTAAGGATTGCAAAAGGACAACCGGGATAAGAGACAGTGATTCCATGTGCAAAACGCAGACCATCTATAGACTTTATGAGGCCCTCGAGACTTACCGTTCCCAGCCTCGATGCTTTGCCGGGGCTACACGGGCCCATGCGCCTAGGGGAGGCTGAAAGTCAGAGTGGACGTAGGCCTCGATAGTGAGTGGACCGTTCTGGCCTTTGGCGCACGTATCCTCCCCATAATGGCCCTCACCTGTTGCACGTCCCCCTTTCCGTGCAACTGTCTGGGAAATTAGGAGTCGGCTTCTGACAGCGGCGCGTGGGAACGATACGCGTGCATCTTGTGCTTGGCAGCGCAGTACGTTCGCGACAGTAAGATGCTAAGAGACGTTGACAGAAAGTTGACAGGCCGAAACTCGTGTATCTCCTTTTCCTGTTGGCTGACAGAGATTGCACGTGATAAGGCTGAGGTTTGTGCCGCAAGCCACCAGCCACGAGAGTTTGCAGCAGTGTCAGTGCCTGAGGATGTCTACGAGTCCATTATTGGCGGCTTATGCCGCCATCAGACTGCGCGCAACTAGCAGACCATGCACAAAGTCTTGTCGTTCAGGGAAACGAGTCGTTTTGACACCGCAACACGAGGCCCCAACTGCAGCAGCGCGAAGATGCTCCCCCGTACGGAGTCTCAGCCTTGTGAAAAGTCGGCTCGGGCGAGGCTGACATACAGTAACTGGTCTGCAGCCTCGTCAACATTCCTTGCTCCCGGTGTCTTCCCTGGACGCTTATAGTGTTGATCCAGTTCTGTTCTGGCGCGCTCCCTTGAGAACCGGCTAACTACCTGCCCGCACATGGTTTATCTGTCCTCGAACAGACTTCACTAATTCACTCTTCGACTTCAGATCTTCATCACAGTAAGTCGCCATACCAAGGACCAAGTTTGGTGGGTATCACATCTAGCTTCATCTTCCTCAATCACCTCTCTCCCATTCATCGCCCAGCTTCATCGACGTCCTTGTATATCCATCATGACCATCCCCAAGCCTTCCCTCGACGATCTCATGCAGAGCATCAAAGCCAACATCAAAAGGTACCGTATAGAACAAGCGTCCATACCCCGACCGGCGGCGCTCAGCCGCGCAGAGATGATGGAAGAAGACACCGAAGTCGAGTTCACCGCGCGGACGACGGACCAGGAGGTCTGCGCGGTCGAGATCTCGCCCATGCACCCAGAGTACATGATCATCGGGACATACTCGCTTGTGAAGAAGGACGACCGGCGCGACTACGAAGCGCAAACGCGCAAAGGATCACTTCAGATCATGACGGTCTCAGAGACGTTCAAACCGCGGTACGCAGGCATGCTACCACCGCAGCTGCACAGAGTGGATTTCGCCTCGGCCGTCCTCGATCTTCACTTCCACCCGGCGGACGGCAGTCTGTTGGGCGTCGCCACGAGTAATGCGCAAATGCAGTTTTTCCGCTTCGTCAAACACGGCGACGTGCTAGGTCGACGAGTCATGACCAAGCTGGTTCCGTTGGGGACGGCAACCGTGGCGGATGCAGATGAGCATGCCCTGGTGCCTCTCGTCACGCAGTTCCTTTGGTTTCCCGAATTGCGTGTCCACGGCGTATCTGGCATCAGCGATGTGCAGCAAGTATCGTTTGCAGTGACGACCTCGTTGGGAGAGACCCGGATCGTGAAGGTGGCGCTCCCTGCCATCAAGGACCTGTTTGATGAGAGGCTTTCGCGACACGAACAACAGCCATTGCACGTTGAGGCGACGACCGTGCACAAACATGATCTGGAGGCGTGGACGGTCGCATCAATTGACTTGCCGTCGGTGTCTGCCAGCCCAGGAGAGATTTCGCAGCGTCTGATTCTCAGCGGCGGCGATGACAGCGCTTTGATAGCATCTGCTTGGAACACGGACACATGGGAATCTATCGTGTCTCCTCTTTGGAAAGATCGGCGCACCCATACCGCCGGCGTTGTATCCATCTTACCGCTTCCTCCCGTCAATACGTTCACTCCCCTCATCACAGGCAGCTACGACGAATTCATCCGCATCTACGAGCTCAACCCCTCCCAATTCCCCTTTCGCACCACATTCAAGACCCAACTCCGCCTCAACGGCGGCGTATGGCGCCTCAAAGTTCTCGACCAGTACAGCAGCAGCAGCAACCATCATCAACATCAGCATCATACGCTCATCGTCGCCTCCCTGATGCACGGCGGAGCCTCGATCCTTCGCTTGACATATACCTACGGTTCCGAATCCAGTCAATCCGGTACCTCGGGAACATGGACAATAAACCCCCTCACAACCTTCCGCTCCGGCCACGAAAGCATGGTCTACTGCTGCGATGCAATACGTGAGCATCCAGATGCCTCCGGCCCCATGGCTGGTGCCGGTGCCGGTGCCGATGCCGGTCCCGCTCCCACCAAGTCCGGACCGAATCACGCCGCCGAACATAAACACGTCACCACCGACAAAGAGGACCCGGCGACAGCGCCTCCCACATACACGATCGTCAGCACCAGTTTCTACGACAAGAAGATCTGTACGTGGACGTTTGTGGATCGATCCAAAGCCCAAATCCGAGATAGTTGAGGGAGTGGACTCGAACTCGCCTTTCCGTTGATGAGCGGGGTAGGCTGATATCTGTGATGATTATGATCGGGGCATTGCATTGGTTTCTTCGAGGGCGTTGCATGGCATTTCTGGAGTTCAAGTTTGGGAGGGAACAGGAGTCTCTAATGGTGGAATACTTCCGGCTTACCTTGAGTTGTTGCTTGGCTTGGGCTATCAGGCGTCAAGTTCACATTTGTACAAAGACGGTCGCCAACCAATGGCGAGTACTAGGTACCTTACAGTCAGTAGGCTGCATGCCAGTGCGTCAACTCCGAGTCGCTGGTCCAGCACATACTGTAACATCCATCAACAAGGCTAAGCGCAGACGAGAGTTCAAAGATAAAATCCAGGACTGAGGGGAAAACACAGGTGACCTGAGGACCAGAGACCATTTGTCTGCGATACGGGAGGTCTCGTACCTAACGCTTTTACGCTCGTCTTTTTGAGCCGTTCTGTATTCAAGCATCTAGCATTTTGGTCTGCGCTTCCCGCTTTCCACTGCACGGCTCGACAAGACTCCGGTACAAATCCAGCTCGGCAAGCAGGGGATGTAGAAAAAAGTTAAAAGCCGCCGTCCCCCAAGCCTCGCCAGGTCTCTCCTACACAATCATCTCCAACTCCCTGGCATATTCGATCGTATGACTAATGACCTCTTTCTCATCCCCATCTTCGGCCTTCTTGGCCTCCGCCAGACCTGGGAAGTATATCCGACCTTCCTCCAGACTCCAGCCCTGTTCTCGCGCGAAGTCCATCACGGCGCCCTCGGAGTCAAGAAACAAAAGATTTTTGGCTGAGGCAATAGGCAACGAAGGGTATGAGCGAGCGGCACAAGAGGCGATCTCGAGACGGATGGTGTTTATCAAAATCTAGAAAAGTCAGTCAATCGTGAAATCAAATTGGCCATAGAAAGAGAGAGTGTATCTTTGACTTACATCAGAGAACAAAGCAAACTCCTCCCCAGGCACATCCCGACCGCTCGTCTTGCGCCACACCTGGTCATAGCTGCCTTCCATCAGACTCCGCTCCAATTCGATCGGGTATCTGATGAACGGGTCTTCCTCGATTTTCGACGCGCCGCTGGCGGCCCCCTCCGCCACGATAAGTGATTCCAGCAGTGTATGAAATCCGGCGTAGTCTCCTTGACTCAGGAGCAGCAACAGATAGAGTCCTGTGATCTTGGATCGGTTCTGCGACGGTGTCTGTTGCAGAGAGGGGAAATCATAAAACGGTTGGAGCTGGGAATAGTATCGCACGAATGAGTCGGGATCTCTGGAGCGGATGGAAAGAAGAGCGCCAGCCTCAAGAATCGATCGCGCCGTAGCGAGTGTCGTGACAGGTGTTTGCTGGGATGGGATCAGGGCGTTGTGGTGAAGCAAGGCGAGCTTGGCCTTTTGCAGTTGTGGTCGACTTTGTGCTGGGTCATTTTGACCGAAGAATTGCAGAAGGGATTGGAGGACCGACTCGAGAGAGGGTGCGTTCGAGCCCATCACTGCGGAAGTGCCCCGTTGAGGCGGAGGGAGCGTGTTGATACTGTACACAGTAGTTGCAATGACCGGTAAGTCGATGTTCGGCCGACACGCTGCAGTGGCACACGAGGTCTGAGCAATTGCAAGAAGAAGACGGAATGTCCGAGTGAGACTTGAAGGAAGCTGGACAGGGGAGAAGTCAGCCGGTTGTTGATCGTTGGAAGTAGATGCTTCAATTAAGGTAGTTATTGCAGATGCGTGTCAGACCTCGTGGCGGTTGCGAGGCCGAACTTGAACGTTCGTATGCGCCATGTCGTTGTATGCCTGGCCGGCGGAGAGCACGCTTCGGGATTACTTTCTTGCCGCTTTAAACACCTCAGCCTTGCTAGTCGCTCAAAGCCCCCATGACCACCACCACGACAGAAGCAATTGGGCCAGCCAGCTCCCTCGTTATTGTTATCATAGTTCGCCTTCGCATTATTGCCAGAGAGACTAGTTCTTACCTCTATCAATGGAAGTTTGGGCGTCATAAACAAATAGATACAGAATAAGTAGGGGGGTATATGTGCTACTAATCGAAGATAGAGCCAGCAAGCATCTCTGCTGGTCAATGAGACCGAGTGTCCGTAGAGATCAGCACACTCTCGCGTCAAGGTCGTTGAAGAGACTGTCCCAGTCTGGCATATCCATATTCGGCCCATTCTCCACATATTCTTTCCAGATTTCGTCAAAATCGGAGAAGGTGTTTTGCGTGGTATCCTGAAACCATGCGTTGGCAGGCTGCTCAGAACTTTGCTTGACGAGCGGCAATGCATCTTTCAACCCTGAAGTATGGAATACCGGCATGGATTCTTGAGCTGCCACTCGCTGCGTTACCTCACCAGAGAGATTGTGTAGCCTGACTTTGTGCTTGCGCAAAGTGTCCATAAGCGAGTTTATGAGTTGGAAGGACGTCCCGGATGACGATCTGGATAGACACTCTTCCAAAGCGTTACAGGCCTCACGGACCTCGGCTTTCCTGGCGGCGTCATCGCCCTCATCCCGATTGAAACAAAGGTCCATCACCAGAACGATGGTTGCCATGAAGATGTGGTAAGCCACGATCCCGGGTTTGACACAGGCCCCAACAATGGTCCCCCCATCCTCGGAATCCAACAGGTTCTTCAAGGCAATGACAGATCGTGCGCACTGCAAAGAGACGTTCCGAGAATACGAGTAATTGCCTTGTGCCGAGCGACGAATGAGGAAAGGTTGATGTAATTTACACCTTCGGATGAGTCCAACCGTGGACAGCGTATATCGCTGTATCCTCATATGAGGGTATCGACGCAGGATTTCCGCACTTGCGAGCCGACTCTTCTCGTCCGTTCTCAGAAAGATAGGAAGATTTTCGAAAAAGGCCTCGAATCTACGGTCCAAGGCGATGATCTCCTGGTAGTCCACCTGTGTTACCAACGGGGTGGACAGAGGCATCACATCCACGATGCTTCGACAAATATCGGCGAGCTTGATTCGCTGCAGGTAATATGACATTGCTGTGGGCTCTGATAAAGGCATGTCGATGGGAGGACCGTCGTAGGCCAGGTGTTCGTCATCGACGTTCCGTGGTAGATTCACAATCATCTGTCGCGGATGTACCAGGTATGTACCCTCTTGAGGGCCTCCATTCAGCGAAATCAGCCTGTAGCGACATTAACAAGAATTGCTCAACCACTATAAAGAAGGGCACTACTCACCAATCAGTTGCAACTACGTGCCACCAGACGCGTCGCTTGATCTCCATTTCCAGAGCAACCGCACTGTCCCAAGCTTGCGGAGGTTGGCTGGTTGGTGCATCAAGTCTGTGCATGCCCATGTCTCGAGCAATACCGATCGCTCCCACAAACAGAAATCGGCACCTCCCGGTGAATCCTTCCATGTGGTACAGCAAGAAGCCCACGATAATGGAGGTCTGGATGTCTTCCAAACCCGGCGAACCCGTCCGACGCGAGAAATCCACCAGTTCGATGGCACAGTCCGCCCAGAACATGGCTGCTTGGTTAGGATCGACATTCTTGAAGATATATTGCAGCTCATCGACCTCACTGGCCAGGATGGCTGCGGAGCTTGAGAAGATGCTTAGCATTAGTGCAGCGTCGCTGTGGGCCACCGAGAGACCTTGTTCAAGATTTTGATACAATGAGTCCATTATTGCACGCGCACGTGGAATATATATGACGTGTTGTAGGTCGGAAACGTTCGAAGCATAAAAGTCCATGAAGACGATGGCCTCGTCCCGTGGCGGGAGAAAATAGTACCGTGATTCTTGCCGCGTCTGATTAGCTCGGCCTTGCGTAAAGCCATAGGTGCTGGCAATATGGTGCGTCGACGCTATGCGAAACACGGGTCCGGTGTAACTGGGAGGGCACCATGGCCCTTCCCTGGTGCCCAGATTTTCCAAAGTGTGCACGGCCTCTTCGTACTCTGATGCAGGAGTGGCACAAGTGACCGGTGATGTCGTCGGCCTGGATTGAGGGAGGCCTGAAGAGAGCTGTGGGATCTGGTTGACGCCGATCGAGTTGGTCGCCGATGGGCCCAAAACGATTTCCTCCAGCCGCTTCAACCGAGCCAGAATAGAATCATTCTGTCCTTCAACCTGAGCAGGAACTTTGTGGGGTGGCTGGCCATGACCATCGCATGGCAGACCTCTGGTCACACAGTTCGAACAAGGTTGCTGGCGGTCACATTTGAGCTTCTTGGAGCGGCAAAACTGACAAGAGACAGGCTCCTGGCGAGGTCGCTTCAGGTTGGGGTGAGATGTACGGGGTTTCTGCGAATTCAAAGACATCGTGGATGAGGGGCGCTGTATGGCGCCACGATGTGGAATCGGTCGCTCTGACTGCAGGGCCTGTCACAACAGGCCGCTCGGATGATGGGACGTATGTGTAGCGGGCTACCTTAGGTATCTTGATAGAACAGGCTTCAGCGAAAGAACATGGGGAGCGGAATTAATCCCCATCCGCTTTGACATATCACCAGAAGTACACGGAAGTAGCCATGTATGGATCGGCAACGATTCATTCATTTTTTTTCCATTCTATAACGTGACCTTTCCTGAAAGCAGAAGGGTTGCTTCTCGCAATAAAGATGGATGGACACGGGGCACCGGGGGGCACGGGGCGCGAGGCCTGGTTAGTCAGCCCGATAAAGCCTCGTCCGGAGATTCCGCGGACCTTCTCTGTATGTCAATTGGCTGCTACAACCAGTACTATACTGGGTGTCCCAAGTCGGATTGCACGCAGCAGAGACTGTGGATAAAGGAAACGAAACCCTAATTCTCAACTTGAAACAGGGGACGAGCCTGAACCTACAGAGCCAGCAACAAAATGAGATTCCGTTGGAAACATACCCAGCAGTATGGTCCTCAGTAGTAGCGAATCAAGCCAGGAGACTCTCCTCGGCTCCAGTACTCTAATAATAAGGAGCTAATCGCAACGGTTGTAGAAACTGGCGATGCCTTCCATCCAGGTAGGTATGCGTGGGGAGATGCAGTCAATGCCTGTTGATAAGGAAGTCCGCAGACGTTCCCGGTACTACGTTGTATGGCCCTTGTCGAGTCACATGGATACAGCTCCGGTTTGCGAACGGTCTCCTACTAATAGCTCTGGTGTAAGGAGGTCTGACAAAGCATTACGAAGGGAAGATACCTAGGTACCAAGATTGTTACCTAGGTATTAGAGGAGGGGAAGGCGGCTCCGGGGAGCATATGCAGTTATACTTCCCTCGTCCTCAGCTCGCTCCAAGTGCTTTTAAGCTTGTCCCCTCCAAGACCGTCGTGGATAGGTGGGTGGGACCCTGGAATAAAGTGGCGGAGCGGTGGTTCCTTGCTCACTCATTGGAATAAATTGTCGAGCCCTTCCAATACCCCGAAAGAGCAATCTGATTTCTCAATTGAGGCATGCTTGACCAAGTTGATGCTCCAGCACGGGAATTACAGGCTGTCTATTTCCGCTGAGAAGGCCGCGGTTCTCGATTCACACGACCTAAGAGGAGCAGTCCTGCGACGTCGGTTGTGTGGGCCCCGATTGAACAGTTCAAGACAAGCGATCCTAGTTGTAGACTTCTTGGCCGCTACAACATCAAAACTTGTGCAGGATAATTAGATCGCCGCTGCTGTTCTTTCCAGGCGGACATTTAACCCTTGGACGTCCGTTGGCTGCATATCGCGCCA
This sequence comes from Exophiala dermatitidis NIH/UT8656, assembly GCF_000230625.1. Taxonomy (NCBI): domain Eukaryota; kingdom Fungi; phylum Ascomycota; class Eurotiomycetes; order Chaetothyriales; family Herpotrichiellaceae; genus Exophiala; species Exophiala dermatitidis. The sequence continues at coordinate 1,388,981 of NW_008751648.1, read as the reverse complement.
CTCCAAGTCTCCTGGTTGAAACGGGATCACGAATGCACTCAGGAAAAAGGTCTGATCGGCGGCCGGAGCCGCCAGGAAAATGAGCATGCTGCTTTGCGCCATGACGCGCCAGGTGTATCATTTCCGCACCCTTCTAGCATGTCTGACGAGGTTTTCAATAACGCCCTCAAAGGCTTCCTTTTCCTTCCGTAACCCGTCTCGCTGTTTTAACCAGTACTCCAACAGCTCCGAGGTCTTTTCCGTGAGATCTTTCAGCTCTTTGACATGGGCTTGAAGCTCCTCATCAGTGAATCCTTCTAGCTTCTCGTCAGTGGTGGCACAGAGGCGCTTCACGGCTACAAGGTCAAACTCAGGAGGGGGCGGGGGTCCCTTAGGCCGTCTGGATCGACTAAGCCGTTCCTTTGCCCCGGACTGGGTGCTGTCCACCGAGCCAGTCGAGTCATTGGCGGCTTGTGCTTTCAGCCGCGCCACAGAGCCGAGGGCCGCGTCGGACTCTGATTTTCGGGTTGAGGGCTGCAAACTAATGTCTGGTAGAATAAGTTTCTTCTGTTTGGACGGGGGCAGGATCTCGTCTAGATCGACGGGGACCCCCAAGCTGACCAGGAATAGACGTCGGATCCTAGACTGCGCCCAGTTGGGTGGTTGGAGGGGAGGAGGAGTGATCAGTTGTTTCCATAATGACTGTGACCTGTCGGTTGGAAAGACTGGTGAAGAGTCCGGAATCGGATCTGATTGTGGTACTGCGGATATTTGTTCGTCAGTAGACGATGGGAACATGGTGTCCAGGTGAGTTCGCGTGGCGGCAATTAGGTCCTTCAACGATGATAGTGTGTCGAAGTCGACTAAAGGCTGGGCGGTCCGATAGGCGTTAGCAGTTACACATGTGAGAGATTGGATGGTTGTGGGGACTCACAAAGGATTCGGCGGGTATGCCCGTGTCTTGATAGGTAGGTATAGAAGGGCTTTCCGCGAGCTCGTCTTCAGTTTCAGCAGCTTCCGGGTCTCGGAATCCGTCGTCGAAGTCTCCAAATTCATCGTCATTTCCAGCCTGTGCGCCTTCCTCAAAGTCATCAAAGTCGTCTCCAAAGTCGTTCATATCGTTATTTGCGTTATCGTGGCTATTACTGTCGCTCCCCGGATTGGAGCTGTGCGGCGAATCGCTCATGGGTCTATGAGGTGTTGGTGACCCTGACTCAGGTCAATGGCCCTCCCGAAATGGTCTTAGATGGTGGCTTTACCTGAAGTGCTGTCCTGTCTCTCGAGAACATCCGGGGCTGCGTCTTGAGTACGCTTTTCGTACGCTTCTGTCCCAGGAACCTCTCCATGGGCCGGTATAGTATCAACGCGCGTGACCACAGTTTCTGGGATAGCACCAGTCGAAGAAGAAGACGGCGGGTTTGCATCATCAGGCTCATCCACCGTTGCATCCTTCTGGTGTTGCATAGACTCTGGCGTCTTGATAATGACATCTGGAGCAGCATCCATCTGTCTTTGTAGATAAGCCAGGGTTCCTGGAATCTCTCCATGACTCGGAGTCCCTGGGTCGACTTTCTCTACCACAGTGCGAGGTATTGAGGAACCCTCCTGTGTGGTCCCAGGATCAAGTGACTGCGAGAAACGTCTGCTCTCGTGACCGGGAGACAATATCTCAACCTCATCAGGCACCGCGTCGCCCAATCTCTTTTCGTAGGCAGATGTGCCCGGGACCTCGCCGTGGCTTGGGGCATCATCGACCTTCTCTATTCGGGTCTTGGGTATGGGCGAGGAAGGAGTGGCAGGTCTTGATGATGGTCTGCGACCTTCTGAAGCGTCTGAGAAGTATTCCTCTTCACCCTCCGAGGAGACTTGGTCGGGTCAACATCTCCAATTCTGACAAAGCTATGATGGGGAATCTTACGTTCATGTGCACCTGGGTCTACCAGTTCGACACTCTTCCGGGGAGGTTCAAGTCGCGCACCGCTCCTGGATGTCGGCCTGGACATGGTATCAAGGCAAAGTTGTTACATGCAGAAAGTTTTCTAATAGTGCCAGTGAAGTCCGTGGATAATGTTCAGTAGTATGAGAAGCGGTGTGAAACTGAGGTTGCGGACAGGGAGGCGGAGGTTGTCTGGACTTGAACTGCGGTTCAAGTTGCACTTGAGTGAAGTGCCACGATTGGATTGGACGTTTCCCTCCCCAGACACAAACTGCCTGCGACTGCATCTTGAACTGCAACGACTTTTTGTTCCGCGTCTGGAGCGCGTTCACTTCACATTCATTGCTCTGGCTGATACTCAGCACACAAACTCCTCCACAGAATACTTCTTATGCCAATCTCATATCACTGAAGACACTTTGTACCCTCACAAGCAGCTGTTGCCTTATTGACACGTTCGGGTCCAGCCTCGTTTCCCCTCGGCGATGCTATCGTCCTAGACCGCGACATTTCTACACAGCAAAACACATACTCGCTGGTCAACTCCCAATATGGCCTTCAATTTCGGCGCACCCGCTAGCAGCGGGGGAAGCAGTCAGTCAATATTTGGCACAACCAACAAGCCTGCAACAGGAGGTGGCCTATTTGGAAATGCTGGAACATCAGCGACATCAGGCACAACAGGCACAACCGCATCGGGCTCAAATACACCCACCTTCAGCTTTGGAAGTTCCAACCAGACCACTTCGAATCCTCCCTCGAAGCCTTTGTTCGGAGCAGCAGGATCATCGCAGCAAAGTTCCACACCTTCCACGCTCTTCGGACAGACCAACACTGCAGGTGCCAGTGGTACAGGATCTTCTGGGAGTCTGTTTGGTGCGAAAAAGCCAGACAATCAGACCGGCGATGCTTCAAAACCTGCGTTCGCAGGGTTCACTACACCAGACAAAGCAGGGGCTCCATCGACCTCAGCATCAGGAGCATCTCTGTTTGGATCCACCACGCCTGCGACCACGGGCACGAGCAATCTCTTCAGTTTCGGCAATGCTTCAACGACTCCTGCTGGCCCTCCCCCATCTGGCTCGACCCTTGGCGCGAGTACCGGCGGGACAAATGCTACGGGTGGTGGAGGTCTATTCGGTGCTGCGAAGCCTGCAGAAGAGACACAGAAATCCGCAACGTTCAGCTTTGGCAAACCTGCGACGAGCGCTGCACCGTCATCAGCAACATCAACGTCCGCAGGAGGTCTCTTTGGTGGTGGTGGTGCCAAACCAAGTTTTGGTTTTGGGGCAGCCTCAAAGCCAGCGGAGTCCACCGCGGCCACTACTCCAGCTCTGAACGCTTCCAGTTCGGAACAGAAGCCCTTGTTCTCATTTGCCGGCCCTGGGTCAGCTTCTTCGGCCGGACCGTCTGCATCTACTCCTGCAACTTCACAGCCACCTTCGTCCACAGCCCCGTCCTTGTTTGGTGATTCATCCAAACAGACTTCAAGCGCTTCCAGTCTCTTCTCGAAACCCGCTGCGACCTCCGAAGCATCAGCACCTAATAAACCCACGTTCTCATTTGGTGCACCCTCAACGCAGGCATCCAGTGCAGCACCTCAAACAACCTCAGCACCCGCTTCAAAGCCCTTGTTTGGTGGCGGTTTCAACGTGGGCGCGTCCACGACTTCTTCCGCCCCTGCAGCGACAGGAACAGCTGCTGCTCCCGCAACCTCAGATGCTCCTAAGAGTCCTTTCTCGTTCGCTCCCGCTGCAACCTCATCAGGCTCTCAGCCCGCTTCAACATCAGCCCCCACTGGCAGTGCCTTCTCTTTCCCGACAACATCGGCAACCTCGACATCTCAGCCTACCACGACCACTGGCACGAACACAGCTACCACTGGCAATGCGACTGCTTCAGGTGGCGCGCCAGGGACCTCAGGAGCACAGACTTCTACGATGGGACCAGCTCCTCCTGCGCAATCGCGCCTTCGCAATAAGACCATGGATGAAATTCTTACGCGATGGGCGACTGACATGTCCCGGTATTCCAAAGAGTTCAAGGAGCATGCGGAAACAATTGCACATTGGGACCAGATTATCGTGGATAACTCTTCGAAGATTGATAAGCTCTACGTCAAGACTCGTACATGTGAGAGGCAGACGATGAGCGTGGATATGCAGCTTACAGCAGTTGAAAACCAGCAATCTGAGTTGGAGAGCTGGCTGACAAAGTATGAGAATGACGTGGAAGAGATGCTGGCAAAGGATACCACCAGCCCCAGCGAACTGGGTGGACCTGATCTCGAAAGAGAAAGAACCTACAAGCTTGCCGAGAAACTGGGGGAGAGACTCGAAGAAATGCAACGCGATTTGGAGAGCATGGTTGAAGAGGTTAATGCCGCAAATGCAAGCTTGAACAAGAGTGGCAAGGCGGATGAGCCGGTAAGTTCTATTGACTGCGTTCTATGTGCCCAAACTAACGAGGGCCTCAAGATCACCCAGATTGTCAAAATCCTGAATTCGCACTTGGTTCAGCTCCAGGCCATCGATCAAGGCACCGTTGCCCTTCAAGAGCGTGTGGCTGCCGCACAAAAGGCGGCCAGCAGTGTCGGTTACCTGACCAATTCCGTGAACGGAAATGGCAGTGCAGCGGCTCAAGACTTCTATCGGAGCTACATGGGGCGACGGTAATTTATGGCTTGTGCCGAATACTCGCAAAGGGCATTGAACTCAGGTGGGCCTGGCGTTGGCTTTAGCATGGTTTGCTAGGTACTGTGAGAGCCGAGAGATCTCTCAAAGGATGTACGAGTGCTCAAGAATGAACTTCGAGGCGGAGTGTGTGTTCACGACCGAATTTAGAAAAACAGGCACGATAACTCCCAGTGAGCGGAGAATGCAATTCGATTGTGTCAAGGACAAACACTCTCCACGGAGCTAAAGTAGGCATGCCGTGGAGAGATAGTCTCCCATTCCATATTGGCGGGTGGTTTTGAAGACCCAGCCAAATTGTAACTCCAAGTTGTTTTAACTGCCTGTTTACTGTTCTCCTGCACGTTCGCTCTCCAGGTCCTTGATGTGCTGGTCAAGCTCGTCGAGATGCTTTCGCTGTTGGGCAAGCTTTTCCTTCAACTTTCGTAGACTAGATCAGGTTCCCCCAATTGTCAGTCCACAGTGTATCGAACATGCGGCAGACGTGGTGTTCATTTGAGAGTTTAATGGGGCTGCAAAGCAGGGTGAGGCAAAGCATGATCAAGGTACCTTTCCATTTCCTTCTCACGAATGAACTTGGTTTCGCTGGCTTGCTCTCGTCTCGTCCAGGAGTCACTATCACGCGAAAAGATATGTCAGCCTATCGCTCGAAATGAACAAGCAGACAATTGGTGGTCATCGTTGGCGATAGACCAAGCCCATGAACGTACCCTGCAGCGAGGCCGCCAGAGCGGATGCCACCAGTATCGCCCTCCGAGGCTCTGATGGCCGCAACAGAGAAAGACCGTCTGACGGAAGGGGATGCTCTTGCGAGCTTGACAACCTGAGTGCGTAGCATTTTCGGAGCTAGTGACGATCGTGGTGTGAGATGGAAATCAAACTCGACTTATATTTGTTGCTACGAAACAATACAGTTGAGGTTCGGCTGCGGGACCTCGAAGCTCGCCGGATTGAGGTTGCAGGTGCCAGCCCATGACGAAGTCGTGCACGTGAGCGGGACGACGGTGTACTACTAGTACTAGTACAACCACTTGATGGAGATCACGTGGAATTACGCATGCAAACACGCGAAGCACGCACAAGCTGCCAGCAAGACAGGGATTCCTGCAAATAATCAAGGCCTGTTAGGAAACTAGAGGTGGTTGGCAAGGCGGTACAGCCTTGATTGTCGTTCGGAGCGCAAAATGAAGAAAACAAAACAAACACTAGCATGACCCTTTGTTGAATCATCGTTTGGGTGAGGCTGTGTTGTTCTTCAAGTTTCGGTTGGCGGCCAATAGACATATTTCAGCATAATAGGCACACTAGTATGAGCAGTGTGCAAAGCTTGTTGTAGTTAGCAACTAACCTTCTTGTATCACACTTGGACCCATCTGGCCAAGCTCAGCTTTCCATTGATTATGCCGCGTTGCTTAGTAGCTGAGAGGAGAGTTAGTGGGCAGTAGTGGCAGCCCGTCCCCACTACCACATCAACTCCCAGTCCCAAATCTGCGGCCGGTCAGTCACTGTCAGGCCAATCCGTCAATTTCATGTCGTTAGTGACAGTCTCACTCTCCCTTCTTCGCTTGCACCACTAAAGTTCCACCGCCTGCGATCCTGCTGCACACACAACAACTCTTGCTTGACCTGAGATTCCCGTCTTCGTCCACCCTTCTTGCTCGTCGACACACCTTGTTATCAACCCGCTCCCGCAACTTGATATCCATCGCCAACGCTCCATCTTCTCGAGTTCTCACATCTACGAGTCTCGTCGAACCTTCGCCTCCTTCATCGGTAAGCAATCCTTCAGACCCAACACCTGTTCGTTCCAGGGACACCTGTACCCCACGTCTCCCCAGCCGCGACGGGTTGCACCTCGATTGCGCCTTTTGATCGATGAGCTTGGTCTGGGGCGGAATCGAACACCTGCTGTCGCCTCTATACACACTGGGACTGTCTTTTCGAGAGAGCTCTGTAACCTACATCTCGTGTTTGGCCAGAAAACACCTCCGTGGTTGACGTCAATAAATCCCACACACCCGTGTCCACTTCACGCAATCCTAGCTTTCGCGCAACCACAGTTGATACAACAGCCCAAAAAGGACTCTGAAACTGCAATATTCACATACTGCGTGCCGCTCAGTTCACCGCGCCGCCAATCGCGGCCATTGTACAAGTTGTCATTTGACTTCGATTGCGTATTTGGCAGAAAGGGCTAATGAATCATCCATGCAGGTTTCTTTTCATTTGAACCATCTCACCGAAACAAATCACAAAAATGGGTGTGGAAGAGTCCGTCTACTTGGCGAAGCTTGCCGAGCAAGCTGAGCGTTATGAAGGTAATTTTGGTTGCTGATCTCTTTGGGTACACCGACACTAATGTCGTGTTCTAGAAATGGTGGAGAACATGAAGGTTGTCGCTTCTGCCGACCAAGAGCTCTCCGTTGAGGAGCGAAATCTCCTTTCCGTCGCCTACAAGAACGTCATCGGCGCCCGACGTGCCTCGTGGAGAATCGTCACGTCTATCGAGCAAAAGGAGGAGTCCAAGGGCAACGAGGCTCAGGTCAAGCTCATCAAGGAATACCGTCAAAAGATCGAGGAAGAGCTCGGAAAGATCTGTGAGGACATCCTTGAGGTTCTCGACAAGCACCTGATTCCTTCTGCTCAGTCGGGTGAATCCAAGGTCTTCTACTACAAGATGTGAGATCTCCCCACATTGAACACTTGCTGTCGAAATGGTATTGACCTTTGATGTATAGGAAGGGTGACTACCACCGTTACCTTGCCGAATTCGCTACTGCCGACAAGCGAAAGGAGTCCGCCGACAAATCCCTTGAGGCTTACAAGGCGGCCACCGAGATTGCTCAGACCGATCTTGCCCCAACCCACCCGATCAGACTTGGTCTTGCCCTGAACTTTTCCGTCTTCTACTATGAGATCTTGAACTCGCCGGACCAGGCCTGCCACCTCGCCAAACAAGCTTTCGACGACGCCATTGCCGAGCTTGACACTCTCAGCGAGGAGAGCTACAAGGACTCGACGTTGATCATGCAACTGTTGAGAGACAACCTGGTACGTTTCTGGTCATCCGTCATGCTATTTGAGACGAAACTAACATTGTCTGTAGACTCTCTGGACCTCGTCTGAGGCCGAGCCACAGGAAGCCGCTGGTCAGTCAAGTGAAGCACCAAAGGAGACTGAGGCTTCGACTACTGCGGCTGAGGCGGGCACTGAGAAGGCCGAATAGAGGGTGGATCGTCATCGTCACTCTTTGATGCGTCCGTTGACAGACCTCGACATTAACCACGTTTCTGGCTGTGCAAACAGAGGAGATGGGTGATGTTGGTCTGTGACATACAGAGGACAACAACAAACGACCCCCAAGCACTCAACGATGTTTTCCCCCTTTTGACCCCCTATCCCCGTGATTACCCCCCATTACGATAGCTCTAGCAGATGATACAGCAGACATCTGCGGCGGCGGTGCGAGACCGGTCCAGGTAGCTACTCTAGACAAAAGACAGAAGAAATAGCAATACGAATCGGGCGCATCAATTTTCTTATTGTTTATTCATTCATTCCACTTTATGCTTTATACCGACATGCATGTGCTGGTTGGTGTACTAGTAGGTGACGGTGTCAGCCCTCATTCCAGCCATCAGTCTTCCCCTACTTGGACACTTGTATGGGGGGCATGACGGTCTCTACCCGAGTAAGATAAAGTACTTTTGTATAATGTCATCCAGGTGGTTACTGTAGGAAGTGAGGAACTTGAAGCCGCAATATTGGTACCAAGATTGCTAGAAGGGAAGGAAGGCAGGCCACGGCAATGCACATGTAAGTAGTAGTAAATACTCTGGACATTCACTGACCTGGGCACTGACCAGGAGATGTGCGGATGGATTTCCTATCCTATGCTATTTTATCCGGTTTGCACACATCCACCTAGCTAGATACCTAGCTAAGTATCTGGGTGTGTGGGTAGGTACAAGTATCCTCTGAACTCGAATACGAGTCCTCAGTCCGTGTTCTGTTCCGTCCCGTCCTCGGCTTCAAGGCGTGTCTGGTCTGGTCTGGTATATCCTTACATTGGACAAAATGCAATGTCTTTCTTTGCCTGTGCGGCTTGAAGTTGTCTCGCGTCAAGTAGCCTCACCTGACCTTACCACTACCCTTTCAATTGGACCTCGACTTGGAGCCGGCTTCAATGGAAAGAAGTCTTCTTCAGCCACGAGAATGGCAGATCCAATCCGGATCCCTGACGATCCACTTCTCCGCCTCGAAGACCGAAGCAGCAGCCATTTCGCGACGATGGGCATACCATGCGCTTTTGATGAGATGTTCGTCGAGCTTGTCGGGCTGACCTTGACCTTGATCTTGTCCATATCCAGAACCAGATCCAGATCCAATACCAGATTTAGATCCAGATTTAAATCCGAATTTAAACCCGAATCTAGAATTACTGGAACCATGAACTTTCTCTCGACCTTGCTTCTCCCTCATCTGCACGATATCATCCTCCAAATCCAAGAGGTATCGTGTCGTAAACTTGAATGGCGGACGTGGTGGTAAACTGTGGAAAGCTTCGGCTGTGAAGATTGGTTCGGCCTCACCTTCGATTTCACCCTCCTTGACATGATCAGAAGTAGCAGTCGTACCAGCTTCAGCTTGGGGGAACGTGTACAACAGCTCTCGATTGTAAAACTCCCCGGGTTCGCGGGACGGTTTGAGCACTGCGTAACCGAAATTTTTGGTCTCGAGAGAAATAGGGACCCATGGTGATGATGACACGGACGATGGGAATTCGGTTGCCGCTGTGTGAAAAGTCCCAGGCTCAGTCTCAGACACGGTCTCTGCAGCAGATCTTGTTGTCGTAGTAGGTGCGGTTGTGGTGATTTCTTTAGCAGACACAGAAGCAGGCCCAGGCTCAGCAGAGGCTGTGATAGTATGTGGTTCTGTATTGCCTGGGTCAACTGCGCCGAGATCTGCTCCAGACACAGTGGCATGCCCTATGGCAACAGTAGTCACTTCCGAGCTGGATACCGATGGATTGTCGATATGGCCTTTTGTATCTCGAGTGTCGACGTCCTTCGAAGATGATGTTGCTGGAACCACTGATCCATCGTTGTATGTTTTCGTCTCCGTTATTTCCGCTGGATTCGCAGCCTCAGTCTGAGTTGGATCGGTAGTCAACCGACACTCCGGGTCAAGCACTGGTTCCTTTCTGACCAAGATATCTTGCACGCCATTTCGGTATTCGCCATTACAACGCTTGAAATAGAAGGCCTTGGCCACAGAGCTGAGCGGGATCAGTGCTTCAAGACGAGCCTTTTCCCAGACGAGATACTTTTTCGCATCTTCCTCGAAGGCCTGGATCAGAGGATGGACCTTCTTCTTGTCCCGATTCTGTCCACTGGTTTTCTTGTTATCGGCGATCCGGTCGTCACCACCGACCTCATCAACCTGAGCGCTGTCGTTGGGGTCGATCAGAGGATTATTGACCTCAACACCAGAGAATGCTTCATCTAAATTGCAACCATAATCAGTCTCGGCAGATTCCAAGACGAGGCGACAGGTTTGGTATTCAAACTCACATTCACGGCTGAGTTCCTCGTCATGATAGAGTTTGTCTTCGCGCTCTTCTTGTGCGATACGGTTGTAGATGAGGTCACGAGATTGTCGCATATGATCGTCCAGAATGGCATCAATGGGCCCGTTCAGAAGGTCATTGATATTCTGCAGACGCTGTTTTGCGAATTGGTCCATAAGCTCGACTTCGTCCTTGTTCTTGATCACCACGTCCGGCTTGTCGGAGTGGAAACATCCTTTGGCATGGGCCCATGTGACCTTTGGTTCTGGGAAAACCAAAACCGCTGGCGCAGTAAGCTTAGGCCGCCTCCTTTTTCTATTCTTCTGCTGCGACTTGGACAGCTGATCCCAGCACTCGGCAGGGTTGTTCCGGTCAAAGGGAGGTCGATCATTGGTAGAGAGGCTAATCTCCATGCCTGGTTTTTTGCAGGTTGTGTCTTGGGAATAGATCGGAGAGTAATAAGGGTGCACCAACGTCCGAACGTATGTCAACATCCAGTCTTCCATGTTGCCCTTGTAGCGTCTGTATAATATGTCAGCAGTAACCCATTGTAAAATTGCCGGATTCGAAGCGGCCTATTTTACTCATGACAAAACCGTGCACGGGCAAGTATGGAGTGTCAGATTCAACAAAGTGTGTCCGTTGGCAGCCTGGATGTAAATGATAGATACCCTTGGGGTCGATCTGGCCCAGGTGTCTTGCAAATCTGGTGTTCACACTGAAAGTGAAGTAAAGTTGCGACAAAGTGCACCAGAATTGAGAGCAGAACAAACATAGGAGAGATCGGGATATACTTACGTTTCAGCATGTCTCTCGCAGAGATGGAAGCTGACGAATGTTTCGCCATCGCAAGTTCGTAGTTCGTGAGCCCGTACGCACACAGGACATGCTCGGTAGTTCTCATATCCCCAGTGATAGCAACATGGATCACTGAGTTTGTTTGAAAAGTCGACACTCTTGGCCATGTCGTTGCGATATGAAAAGAAAGAAAAGTAGACAGGATGCTGATGTGTGAAAAGGACAGGTTTAAGAAGAACCAGGATCGCAAGACTGGGGAAGAAAGAAGAAAGATAAGTAGAAAGGAGATCGGCTCATTCGCTTGATTTGGATACAGGAACTTCACTGCAAGTGATCGTGTCACGCTCCACTAAGTGCATCGTGTGTCTTTTCGCATTCTTCTCCTGGTGTAGTGTAGATTTCACCAGCACCTCAGTCCACACTTCACATCAAACTCACCGCGCCTTCATCGTCCCTTTCTATTGCTGGCTCCTGTGTTCTGAAGCTTGACATTTTGGGTTGGCTTCCAACGAGCTGCTGAAAATGGAACAATGGGAGCCGTTGAACACAGCGCGGGTCCGTCCTCTGCTCTTCTTTCAACATTTCAACAACTGAGCGCCTTCAGCCAACCGATATTCTGACAAGGGTGATAGGCGCAACAGACACTCTTTCACTGACACTCTTGATGCTTCGAATTGACTTTGACTTGAGTGAACTTTGTGGATTGTGCCAATACTTCCCGGGGAGGTTCTGTTATCACCCATTCCATCAGCCCGAAGCAAAGTCATTCAAGGCAAGAGCACAATGGGCATCCGTGATAACGATCTGTAGAATGCACAAGCTGGGTCTTTCTTCATTTGGAGAATATGCTGCTCCGTGTGCTCTTGCGCAGTTGCCAGTCGTGGTGAAGGCTACATCCAAAATGTCAATGCTGATGTTCAAGATAGCCCAGCCCACATCACGGAATCGGCAACGGCAGGTCCTTCTGACGGCCTTCATGCTCCGTCAAAGAACTCATTTCCAGTGTTGGCATTTTACTGTCAACGCCCACATAAATGCGAGGATGGGCCCGGATCCTCGGTCCTGTCATAGTTCGTACTTTTCGTGGGGATTTTGGAGGCCTTGTCTCGACTACAGGCGTGATTCGGGATGATTAACAAGGCTTCGTAGGCTAGCTGATTAGTTGTAGAGTGATGCCATGGAGGGGACCTCTCCCATAACCGCGGTTGCCGTAAGACTCCTCCCGAGCAGCACGCCATGTTACAACCTCAGCAAGTTAAAACAGCTTGATTATCAAGTATCTGCTTTGGCTGCGTCATCTGAGACCATCGGCTGATTGGGAACATGCGGGTGTTTGGCTTGGTTGAGGATTGCCCGGACAAGGCTGAGCAGCAAAAGCGTCAAGACCACCAGATCAATGACATGAATGGCCCACCATACTTTGACGTTCAATCCGCACATACGAATATCGTAGGCCCATTCTCCTGACTCAAAATCAAACCAAGCACTTAAAAGCCCTGCGTTACCACCATAGTCGCCCATCATACTTCGCAAGGTGATCTCCCTGACGCCGGTATGGCAGAGACTCTGGTTCGCTTGGTTCCAAGGAACAGCGTCCCATGATGTTCGTCGATTTTCATCTGCCCCACTGTCGCTAGACCCAGACCAGACTGAATCAGCAGGAATGTAATGCCACACATCGCAACCCTCGTGATCATGGCCGGTAAGGATAAGGCCGTGTCTGCCTTTGCCTTGGGCTGGAGCGTCAATGTTTCCATGCATGCCAAACAATGCTTCCAGCGTGCCTTGACGGCTGACATGTTCGCTGAGATGATTCTGTTCCTTCAGCCCATGAGGCCTGTACACTCCGCCACCGTCGTCATCGCCCCAATAATCGAAGAAAGGAGCATCAACACATACACCCTTGTCCTTGTAGAGTGGCAGATGCGTAAGCAGGAGAGTGAACGAAGAACGATCTTCAACCGGTCTCAGACGATGGGAAATGATGCTGTTAATATAATCGTATGTTTCTGCTTGAAGGTCTTCGGCCAAAGCAGGTGTGTCCAGAATCAAGCTGTTTAGAACGATCACATGAATTGACGGTTGGTGGCCTGTTGCATTGGTTGGTATTGTGTCGTTTACTTGCGGATATTGAAACCTAACGTCCCAGTTGGATTTTCCAAAGACTCGTTCAAACCGGTCCAATCTGTGTCTCGATATATCTCCAGCATACCCAATGTCATGGTTCCCGGCGATGTTTATGATTTTGGTAGTCCAGCTACCGTCGCTCATATCAAAACTCTTCTCCTTTCCCAATTCGGCCAATGTGACAAGTTCGTCCTCAACCCTGTCACTCTTGGGAAACGCCCTGTTCCAAAACCGCCAGCCGCGCCATTCAAACTCCTCATCGGTAACCCACTGGCTCCCGATCAAGTCTCCAAGGACAGTCACATGAGACGGTCTCGACCACCAATGTAAAGTACGATAGATGTGGCCCAAGTAGTAGTCGTTGCCAAACAGGTCCAGCCGCTTGCGCAAGGCTTGCACCGCATCGGGAATGTCTTGCAGCACGATTTCTCGTATTGTATTGTTCGCAGTGTATATTAAGTCGCCGAGTTCTGCCGATGCCACGCTGCTCCAGTGCCGAGCGAGCTTGGGTAGCAGGCCATCCTCAGGTTTGGGAAGGGAACTGTCTCCCTCGAGTTGTGGGTCGGCGAGGACGAGGAGCCGGAAGGGCACGTTCAGGGCGTCATTTGGCTCGTCTGACCCGTGCACGGAGGAAAGATGATGTTTGAGCGTCTCGGTCACGGCGGTCAGCCGCGAAGCACTTCTGGAAGGAAAGGCACATCCATGAAACACGGGATATAGATACAGATAGATGGTCAGACAGACAGCGACCGGGACGAGAAGACGCAGCAGCTTGTCTGCGAAAGCAAACATGTACATTGAACCATAGGAGACACCAGCAAACGCCAAAGAAAAGAGTGAATTCGGTCAATGAGGTGTCAGCAAAGGATTGTTTACTCGATCGCAGTCCAATCTGAACACGACCGAGACACGCGATTTCAAGGTTGGCGCCTCCCAGGTCGGAAAACTTTGTCTGACAGGCCAAAATGATAGCAGCATCGTATACATAATTCCGTCTGACGAAATCTATTCCCATCCACCTGCAGGTAGTACTGGACGATGGTTACTAGTAGAAGACATCTTTCCAAGGCGGCGGTAGAGAAGTGAGGCTCGTCCAAGACCGGAGACCGAGATCAGAAATCTCGAATAAAGCAGGGAAATAACTTGAAATGGCACAACTACATGTGGCACCGTCTCAACAAGTACATGTCTGCTGAAGATGATCTATCCAACTATCATCACGTCTATGTCTTCGGAACGGCGCTGTCCTCCTGACTGCCTGTTGCCCCGCTGAAGTCGATATCCAGCTGGAGATCTATATTAGACTCATTAAGCTGGAGTCCTTGTATGTTCAATCCGCTCTCTCGTGGGCCTTTCTCTTCGCCCGGGGTCGGCTTCTCTGCCAACTCTGCAATGTCCTCCTCGGTTCCTCTCAGCGCAGGCGGCCTCTCCTTTCTCGCCCTCGCTTTTGCGAGACTAATTGTCTTCTGCCGATTGGTGGTTTCGAAACTCGACAAGTCATGCTCGATGGTCGCTTTGAGGATCTCACCCATCCACTTCCGTCCTTCGGCGATACTGTCGACTTGAAATAGATGAACAGTGGGCTTCGTAAATTGAACCGCTCGTGACGATCCTGCTTTGGGAGGCACAAGCTTGAAGAAAAAAGGGGCTCCTCCGCTCGAGTTACGAGAAGCATCTGACGGACGGTCACCTGTCGCTGCCGATGGATGGCCTGAATGGCCTGAGGCTCCTCCAGCGATGGTTGCGTGAAGTGCCGTTATGGGGTCGGAGCTGGCGCTTAATACTTTATGACCTGATATATCGATTATGCCCTTCTCTTCCGTGTCATCCTCAGAGTAATAATAAGAAAGGCGCCGGCCCCGAAGAATAAAAAGCCGAGGCTTCCACTGCCCGAGCAGTCCTGAGGACCGTTTCTTCATCCAGCCATAATGGTCGCAGTGCTTTCGTGCTTCGGCGGGCGAAATGGGCAATAAACCCTTGGTGTAGGCACTGGTTTGTCGTTTTGTCTTGGGGTTCGCCCGCGCAGTCGTTTTGGTGTGAAGGAGTGGTCCCAGTTGTTCGGTAGTGCTCCTCGATGGTGGCTCGCTGTTGTCCATCTCAAAGCTCCGTGAGGTCGCTGAAGGGGTTTGAGACCCGGAAGGCGACGCCAATGGGCTCTCTTTGAGCGGCTCGGCTGTCAGGTTGGAAGAGCCTGCTGCCTCTTTCTCACTACCTGTGATTGCGTCTGATGCCGCTCGGAGGCCGAGTAGTTTTCGCGCCTTTTGAGATGCCGCCCAGGTCGTAGATGCGCCGACAGTGGGCGAAAAGGAGCCAGTAGTCACTCTGGGCGACGACAAAGCCGACAGACTTTCATCCTCCAGATTAGTCACAGTCGGCGACGGCGCCACCGGTGACTTTTGTGTAGGTAAGTGTTTCGCACTGGATGACCTAAATCGGCCTTTCGTCGAACTGCTATAATAAGCTTTGGCGGCCGAAGACATTGAGCTGGGCGCTCGCTCCTTGATGGGATCAACGCTGCTGAGCCTCGAATGACGCATGACACCGTGGCCAGGTCTTCGAGCAGTGGCATCATCAATCATGCTGGATTGCCGAGAATGACCAGTTCCATCTCCTTTCTTCCTCAAAAGATTCCGGGATTTGCGATTCTCCACCTCATTCCCACTGAAGTAGCCACGGTCGATATCGATGGCAGAAGGGGGCCCTTCAAATGGTGATTCTTCTGGCAGATCAGCAGAGTCCGTATTTCTGGCAATATCCACTCGGAGCGAAGGGGTGCTTGCGCCGGCATTCGCAGTTGTCGCGTTACTCATAGACCAGTCTCTGTCAAGCGACGCGTTCTTCTTGTGAGGAGGTGAGACACCGGAGAAAGTTCCGAAAGCCGACTCTTGGGCACTGTGTTTGGCAAAGTCGATCGATGAGTGTCGCCGGGAGTGGTTCATCTCCCGGATCGATGCGGCTGAAGGACGGCTAGGACTTTCGCCGGCCATCGACGCCCTCCAGGAGGACGGAGGGGTGCTTCCACCAAGCTGGGACCTTGAGAACGGTGAGGGAGGCATCTGCGATTCGAGAGCGGGCGGCGTGGCTGCCGCTTGAGCATAAGGGTGAGCATGTTGGGACTGCCGGATCGACAGACCTGGCTCCTCCATCAGACTCGGTATTCTCGGTAGGATGGTAGCGCCAGACAGAACGCGGGAATGTGCCCGTGCTACGTCTTCGTTCGAACTGTCTTGTCTCAAGCTGCTCTTCCTCGAGTCTTTGGAGCTCCGGACTTGGTTCTGGAAATCGCGAATCTTGTGCCAGGTCTTGAGTCGACGACCCATCAGTCCAAAATCATATTCTTTCATGTGGATGAACGACTGGTCCATGTCCAACAAGACATCTCCTGTGATCTCCTGCTCCTCAAATATTTCGCAATGCTTGGGGTCGACCCCAATTCCCCTCAAGAATTCAGCGGTCTCGGCGGCGCTCCATTGCTTAACATCGGCCTCTGTGAGCCGCGAGCTTGCTTCGCTATCCGTTTCCGGGCCCGCCACATAAGACGCCGGATCCATATGACTGCTATATTCGCTTTCGGAGTCCTCTGAGATATGTCGTGGAGGGGCAAGACTCTGCCGCGGCGTGCTGAGATCTGTGATATGTTCATCTATGACACTCAATGTTTCATTCATCACTGGACTGTCCTGTCCACTATGAGTGCCAGAAAGAGTTTGGCCGATACTGCGCTGGATGGATGGGAGGTATGAGATTGCTGGAGCCTTTGAAGCGATGGAACGACGTGTCGCTGTCTGGTCTTCCGGTATTGTCGGCTCTGATGGTCCAACGTTTGCGCCGTTGGAGAGCTTGTGGGCTACTTGAGGAGGTTTCACGCTCGGAGCGCTGACCGCAGTGAAATTGGGCGGGAGCTTTGCGGTGTAGACTGCTCACGTATCAGCCATACTAGTAGTGCAAAGAGTGCCGGGAGTGAAGGCTCTCACCTCCAGGAAACAGGCCGGTGGTACTTTGACCTAGGTGCCTTCCCAAGTACCAGCCGTCTCCGAAGCCATCATCCAGTTCTACCAGTTCAATCTGATCTGATTTCCGAAGAGTCAATTCGTCCGCACTCCGCGCATCGAAATCATCTAATGCCCTACGGTCAGCGTGCCGCTGGAGGCGCAGGTAAGGAAATGCGACATACGAATCACCACCAGTATATCTCCCGGTTGGAGCGCGGCGCGCGGGCGCTGTTGCTGCAGGTTGTAGGCCATGACACCAAGTGTATCAATTTTCAAGGCGACCTCAGACAATTGTTCACTCGCAACCACTGCGACGCTGCAAAGCACATCTGCTCATCGATTCTCTAGCCAGACTTGACCATGGAATACAGGCTGGCGCGAAATACTGCGGCAACAGCCTGCATGATAGAGTCCCTGAGTGTGGACCGGCGGGAGGAGGGTGTTGTGTCTGTTTTAACTCTGTCGGTGAGAAAGGTCGCACGACGAGAAGACAAGACGTGGGTGTGATGGGAGGCAGTTGAGGTTGCGCGAATCGATCTGGAGAGGGCGGCAGAGGTGTAGATTGTGGCCGGTGTCAATTCGACAATAGACTGGGATGGTGACACGTCAGATCGTCGATAGAAGCATCCGGTGGGTGTACAGAAGGACGGAGGCGAGAAGGCAGAGGGGCCCTGTCAAGATTGATTGAGAGGTGTCAATGGGATGAACGGGGTTTTTTCGACGTTGAGGTTCAAGGTTCAGATCAGATCCAGAGGGGAAAAACTGCCTCGGACATGGATGATGGAGAGACTACAATGTTACAAGGGGACGAGCAGAGAGACTCGCTTGCTTGCTTCGCTGTCTGCTGGACTGGAGTCTCTCTCGGTCGCTCTCTGATGGATGCTCTGCTACGATTTGTTGGTAGACGAGGGTCCAGCCCGGTTCTGTTCGTATTCTCCGCATGTGGAAGAACCCATAATACAATGTAATTCCACTACTACAACTGTATTGCTCGTAGAAACTGCAGAATCAACAACTACACAATCTACAGGGCTCCTCCACGACCCAACATCCTTACTGTTAGTATTATTACACTCTCGCTCACTTACACTCTCTCTGCGTCCTCCTCCAGTGCCATCCAATCGCCACGATACTGCCAGCCGCGTTGGTATGGCGGCTTCCCGCCTGCGATCCTTCAACTGCGCTCTTCCACTCCCGACCGCCGCCCTTCACATGCGAGTGTGAGTGAATGCGTGCCTCTCCTTTGCCTGGTAACAAGCACCGCCTGCGCGCTTTCGCGCCTCGCGCTGGTAAACCGGAGCACAATGCTACTTCACCGCATCAAAGGTTATTCTCGCGTGCGCCCAAAACAAAAGCCCCGGTTGTTGTTCCTTGGCCGGTCCTTTCGAGACAATCGCGCCGTCTTCCCACCGTCCGCTCTTAAAGATCACCTTGCTTTCCGCTTCGTGTCCTCCTGCAGCCGTGACCAAGGCTCTTCTTGATCGACTCAAGCATGGCAGATTCCCGTGGCAAACAAGCGACCACGAGCGGGAGCCTGAATCCTCGTGATGCTGCGAGCGTGCAAGACAGCAATTACACTTCTCAATATTTCGTCGGCGGTCGACGGCGGGCCTGGATGAACTACACATCTGACCATGGACCTTGGAATCCACCATCACGTCCAATTGCTCCCAACCGCACCATCACGTTGCAACGACCTCCCACACGCGAATCTCAGCCTAGTGAAGAAGCAGGAACAACTCCCAGCGCAGTCGCGGAGTTAGATGGACCACAACCTGAGACTCATGCGACCTCCGCCGATCCTACGTTACTATCTATCATTGGCAATCCCAATTCAAGAGAAGGACAGCAGGAACACGCGGAAGAAAGCACAGATCTTCCTCAGAACGCCAACATACAGTCTAGCGCTACCAGTGTTCCCCAGGCCGGCGCTATGACTACGGCTTCGGTGTTGCAAGCACCGCCGCAAAATGTTCAGGGCTCTGCGCCTCCAAAAGGCACTTCTCCGGCCAAAAGAAAGCGTCTCTCTGATACCGAACTGACTTCCGAGCGGAGAGTTCGATCAGTATCCCGCCATGTTGGTGGAGCCATAACTGGTCCGCCCGCGACTCCTGCCAATTCTTCAACTTCTTACAAGGGCGCAATCCTAACCGCGTTATTTGATACCTGTGTCGCAACGATCCAACAACCACTGCTACCTACCGATTCGTCCAGACTCTTGATGCTGCGTGATGCTTGCCAATTGGATGACCGGTATTTCCTGGTGCTGAACTCGACCTATTTGTGGTGGAATGAAGATCCTACGAGAGTTCCCGGTCTGGGAAAGCGGATGTACGGCTACGAGATTTTGCAGACGCTGGTGCCACCTAATAATGTTCTCTCTGTCGCAGTGGTCGATCTCTGTAAGGTATTCTCGCAACGGCTACCGCAACACCTTCCTGAGCTGCGATATGACGCGGTAAGAGATGCGTACAGAGATTACCTCCACCACCTTTTGGATTCTTTGGGAACGGGATACGATCACCTTAGGGACGATTCGCTGAAGGCAGGCATCCCACCATGCCCTTCGCAAATGCAGTTGGCGTTGTCGGTTGCCTCGCCTGTTCTCCAAAAGCTTATCTTCTGTGCCATCCTCCGCTCTGCCTCTGCAGACAACAACTGGATTCAGCTGGCATTGACCCTCTTTCAGGAGTTTCAAACTAGAGCTCCCATCCCGGACGGGCCCGATGCGCATGATCAACGCCGCGCGATAATTCTGGAATTCGGTCAGAGATACCGCGCATTGCACGCCCATTATGTCAATTTCAATCATCAGATGACTTTGGGTGCGTCGCAGTTTCCGCAGGGAATGTATCAGAACCAGCCTACAAACTTCGGTATGGGACCTTTGCTGCCGGCGCAATCGCTCTTGGATGCGCGTATCTACCCAGGAAATCAAGCTGGACAATTCTCTCCAACCCAGCAGCTGACTTTCTCTGTACCAGCAGGTTATCCGACAGCTCCAGCCATTGCTCAACAAGTCTTGCCGTCGCCGCCGATAGTTCGGGAGCCACCTCGTTTCAATTCCCAGTCTCCTTTCTCTCCTGCTGCCATGAACCACCAAGCAGCGCCAATGGTCTCAAAAACCGTGTCAACAGCTCGTCCTGTGGCCCGGCAAACACGACCTTCCATTACGGCGCGGGCTCTTGGGACTACAGCGGCTCGTTCTTCTAACCCTCCACATTATGCGCCCCAGCCTCCAATGGCCTCCCAACCCCAGTCCCCCGTCCAATTCGGGACGATGGCTAGACAACCTGCAGCGGTAGCACCGGCACTGCCTTCACCTTCCCAGATGAACTCGGCCGGGGTGACCCATCCAACCTCCCTCTTCCCGCCTGCCACGTACACTTTGCCGATCCTAGCGCAGCCGGACCCAGATAAGCGAGCCATGCACCAGGCCCACCTGGCTGCTCCGAAGTACATCAAAGTCGATTGTCCAGAGGCAAAGTATTACCAGTACGTCGAAGACATTAGGGAGCTGCCTCAACTGCTCCGTGCAACAACTGATTTGGTGCGGTGGACTGTTCACATCTCACCAGATGTCTGGGCCCGGAAGGCGGAAACAATGTCACCTGTTGGCGAATTCATGGTCAAACAGCGCAAGATCAAGAATGGCTCTGTACAGTTCCGAATGAAGTGCATAGCACTCGATGACAGTGCTGAAGCACCGATGCCGAGCCTTTCAGACTTTTGCGCTCGACCGACAACTTGGCCCAAATATCTGTCGATATCCATCAATGGTGACTTCGGCGTCGACTTTCGCCGCAAGGCACTCCATGGTGTTGATCTGCCTACGGATGTCACCGATCTCCTCAAGTTCGGGGACAACGAGATCGTCGTATGCACCGCATCCACTCCCGCAGAATCAAAGACGAGTTATCTGTTGGCAGTTGAGATCGTGTGCGTTTCCACCCACGAAACCGTGCGGACCATTCCAAGTCGTATCGGAGCAGAAGAGTCTCTGACCAGTGTCACCAAGGTCTTGAAAGGCGGCGACAAAGAACAACCTGCAAACGGAGCCGACGACGACGAAGATGACGTGGTCATTGCACAATCCGTCTTGAGTATCGACCTCGTAGATCCCATTACCTCTGTTGTATGGGTCACGCCCGTGCGCGGAAGAGAGTGCCAGCATCGAGAGTGTTTCGACCTGGAAGCATTCCTGCTCAGTCGAACGAGCCGTGACAAAAAGAATGCCGATGTGACGGACCCCGACCAGTGGAAATGTCCGATCTGCCGCAAGGACGCTCGGCCTCCGATGCTAGTCGTGGACGAATTTTTGCTCCAAGTCCGTCAGCAGTTACAGCAGCGAAATCAGCTCGAAGAGGCAAAGGCAATTCTGGTCAATGAAGATGGTTCCTGGGACGTGAAGCTCCGTCGTGGCATTTCTGCAGTGCGGTCTAAAACTACAGCAACGGCAGCCAACATAGTAAACGGCTCAAAAGCACAGTCACCAGCAAAGGTGACGTCTAAAGCAGGGTCGCCTCAAGAAGCGGAGTTTGAGACTGCTGCTGCTGCTGGAGACAAAGCTGCTTCTGCAACCCCTACAGCAGGAGTCTCTGCAACTCCACCTCCCGATTCCATCGTTGTTCTGGACGATGATGATGACGAAGTGATGAATTGACGATCGACACGATGGTGAAGATGAATTTTCTTCTTCCTCATGTTTTGCCTTTTGGCATTCATTCGCGGTGCCTTTTTGAGATGTGATGTTCTTTTTTTTTGGTTTGCGAGAGATACCCCTTTTCGCAAAATTGTTTGTTGGTGTGTCGATATCGTGTTTGGGTAATTGGGCGGCGTTTGAGTTCACAGACTCGGTTGGAGTCTGGTTCAAAAAGTTTTGGGGGCATTGTTTCTTTTTGCTCCTGGTAATTATGTCGATGCAGTGGAACGATAGAAGGCAATGGAGCCACTATGTGTTTGAGTTCGGGGATAGAGAGAGGATCGCTTGCTCTACCAGCCAGTGCTTGTTACTTTTGTCCAACCCACATCGTCGCTGCAGCAAGCAGTAGAGGCAGGGCTACCAAGAGTCGCCTACCATGTCAGATGTCAAATAGTCGGATCGAGCATGGTCGAGACAACAGAGTCTCGTTACAGAAAAGTAATAACAAACAATAAAAATTGTATGAGTAAAAATCAAGTTCCTATCTGTCCTGTTCTGTGCTTTCCTATGCATGCTTCCCACCCTGTATGGGGTACATACATGTGCATCGCAGGGCTTGTAGAGGGTCCTTTTGTTTTTTTTCAAGTTGTCCCAAGTTTGTATTATCGAGGTAACTCGCTGGATGCAGTAATGGATAGACTGATAGTACGTACGATGCTATAAAATAGATGTCTACTATCTTATAGTGGCGAGATTCTGCAAAACGCGAACAAGTGACACTGGCAGTCATAAGGTAGTAGTGGTAGGTCCTAAGTACCTGGTGGTAGGTAGTAATGGCATGAACTGCACTGATACAGTGTTGTAGATTTCTTCCCTGTCACTGCACTGTTGTTACAGTATTATATACCTAGGTAGTGAGGCAGCACGAGGCTGAAGATGAAAAGGGGGTCTGGGGCTGCCCCACCGCCCACCTTGGATCTTGATTTTGATTCGTCTGATTTTGACGTACCTCCTACAAGTGTGATCTTGATTTGAGATCACTACCTAGAGATGTCGACTTGACTGCACGTTGCACTCTACATTACAGAGATGCAGTTACAGTTACCGACAAGGAAACAAAAAGAGTGTAGGTGACGTTGCTTTGTGCAAAAAGGGGGTGCCAGGTGCCAGAATTCCTTATCATATTTGCTCATGCTCACGTTTGCACTGCACTCCTCTTTCCATTGCGGAAAGACTTTTCTTTTCCTTCACGCCGAAAGCAATGCAAACCCAGGGTATTTGAGCTGTTCATCTGTATCTAATAGTACTACCAGGAGTACTATCCATGCTTTCTCTTCGCATTCTCCTGCACCACACTCTTCTGTCCACGCTCATCGCTCCACACCATTTGCATAGCGCAAAAACGTCTCTAGTTGCTCCATCTTGGCAGCATTTCCAGCTCCAGGCTGGTTGGCTTGACCGCGGAGCTGGGCCAGCCGGCTCCGCGTCATATGGGCTGGTTGGCTGGCTTGGGCTTGCAACTGTCTCAGGCGGCTGCGAGTCATAGGGCCAACCGAACGTTGAGCTTGAGTCGGACGTCGGCGAGAGATTCTGGTGGCAGTGGTTGGCTTTGCTGGGAGCTTGAACTTCAGCGTCACCTTTGGTTTGGCGGGCACCGAAAGCTTCAAAGTCAACTTGGGCTTTGGAGGAGCTGAGAACTTCAGTATCAATTTTGGTTTTGGTGGCGCTGAGACCTTCAAGGTCAACTTTGGTCTTGTCGCGGAAGTTGCCAGGCTCAGTAAAGGCTCAGAGGCTTCAGGTTCTTCGCCATCGGCGGCATCCTGGTCAAGCCTTGCGCGCTTGTTTGGTGGTGCCCCGTCGTTGTCGTCGTCATCGTCCTCTCTGGCTCGCTTGTTTGAAGGCCGGGCTGTTGGGGATTGAGGCTCCCAGCCTGGCGGCGAGTTTGGGGGTGCCATCCACCCGGACCCAGCACGGTTGAAAGTGGTGGGAGGTTCATCATCATCGTCGTCGTTTTCGTCGTCTTCTTCTTCTTCTTCTTCTTCCTCCGTTTCATTATCTGGGAGGTCTGGATCCGCGTCGTCACTTTCAGACGACGATTGACGGATCAATTCGTCCACTTGTTCATCGAGGTCTTCGGGGACTTCGGGCTTGGGAGGGCGTGCGAGGACTCTTGCTGGTGGATCATCGAAAGTCTCGAGAAGTTGGATGGGACGGCCATCCGCTGATTGCCAATGCTCCGGATCGTAGTAGGCGTCCAGCACCCCGGCCTCATGTGGAGCGATTGGGGTCTGGTCCTTGGGGCTGTGGAGCTGCGGCTCGATTGGCACATTGCGCGGCGGAGGGTTCCAGTCGATGGCTCGGAAGAGAGGATTCGTCCAGGGGGTCTCTGGGACGTGATAGGTAAAGTCAGCCTCGTCTTCTTCCTCATCTTCGTTTTCATCCTCTGCTGGGGTAGCAGAGTGAAATTGGTTGTTCTCGGGTGCCCACGGGTCATATCTGTCCCAGTATCCGTTCTCGTCGATCTGCGGCTCATAGTGGTCGCTGCAGGTGCTGTCGACGTAGCGGAACTCGATTGTGTTGCTGCAGATTGGGAGGCCGTGGGCGTGGTAGCCTGTCGGATACGGGGGGTTTCCTCGGGCAGCGGCCGCTTCGCAAAGCTCTACTGTCATTGGTTGCATGTTTCCAAAGCAGTTGAGGCCTTGGTGCGAGCAGTGGGTGAAGACGTATTGGATTTGTCGGCACATCTTGATTGGTAGAGTTCTGAGAGTGCAACGATTTCAAAAGTCTTCCAGGTGTGATGGTTTGAGAGAAGATGAGGGAGGCAAGAGACGAGAGGAAAGAGGGTAGAGGAAGGAAACCGTGCGAGCAAAAGACTCGAGAAGATATAGAAATATATATATATCCCCAATTGGGAACCTGGCAGACGAGACATTGTGTTCAAGTTTCGTGGTGTTCATAGTCACTGTTAGCAGCGGGTATTCAAGTTGTTGTCGAGGTGCTATTGTGTTGGGGAGTGAATGAATGGGCATTGTGATTCAAACAATCAGACTGCAGTGAAGACAGCTCTATTGACAGGGATGGAAGGACAAAGCTGAATGACAATAAAGCATGAGAACACAGTGACTGAAAGAAGACCATTATAGTAAGTGACAATCAAGCACGACAATTGACGAGTGACTTGTGTTCAGATTCGATTGTGCCCTCCTGGAGATCTGCCTGAGCAGTGTCCTCGACGCTTGTCGAGAGGTGGGATTTGACTCAATGATGTACGCCATAATGTAGACGTCTTCCTACCGTTATCGTCTCAGAGGACTGAGGCTGCCGGCCTTCGTGGTCGCAGCATGGCTGACGGTAGATATACATTCTATAGTAGTTCAAGTTGATGGCGTGGATAGATTGATCATTATTGAGGTCGAGGGATGAATTCCTGGAGTTGATATGATCCAATGTGATTGGACAGGCTCAAGAGGCCCGACCACGGCAGACCTCGGTCTGACGGCGGATGCTCCGACAGCCCCTAACAAGCGCTAACCTGCCCCTGGCCTATAGGCAGCCATTAGGCACCCCAGGTACTGCTCTAGGGATCTTTAGGCGACTGGGATCCAGGCGTAGAGGCATCCTCGGCTGCTGGGGGCAGGCTTCGGGAAGAATCGTGCGAGTGGCCTGCAGGTGTCAGACCATGGACGGATTATTGTATACGGTCGATCAGCAGTAACAATAATATCCGAGAGTCCAAGTTCAGCAAAAGGTAAACATCTGCGCACCCACCCGTTCCGCTTCATTTCAACTTGAATCACTCCATCCGTCTCCTCTACCGCCCTTTTCCTTCATCGCACCTGCGTGGCTCTTCACTTCCCTTCTCGCCATAGACAACTTGCACTTTTCTTTCCAACAGACTCATTTGTTGTTCGTTTGCTTCTCACATTCCTTTGCTCGTAGAGCTCCGTATTGCATCATTCCTCGCTGCGCGAGGCTTGGAATGTCAGCCTAATTTCCTGTCCCGACGAACCATTCGTTGAGTACGCGATACGCCTGGTACGCCACCCTGCTTGCAACACCAATGGTATGCCTTGCCCTGTCCGAACCAGACTGTCGGCGAGAGAGATCCATGACAACATAATTCCTGAGTCCGAGTGCGAGTGCGACGATGGAAGACGCTCATGCGCATCCTCTCTCCCCTGTCAACACCATCCATACGCGTTCGAGATCGAGCACCACCCTGACCCTGCGAGACCATCCTTCCTCTGATACCACGCCTAAATCAGTTCCCCATACACGTCAGCAGAGAATTTTACAAACCCGCAATGCTCGATTTCCCGCCCAGAGGCTTTCTGTTAATGGCATCACTGTTCCGTTTCCACATTTGATTCGATCTGTCGAGAACGACACCTATTTTTCTGCTCCCCGGTTGACAAAGCGTGAAGAGAATGGCCTTGATCCAGAAAAATCCTCCGACTTGACCAGCACCTCTCCCCGGTCTAGTATATTGAACGAAATCACAAATTCGGGAGCATATCGTGTCCGAGGTGTGCATAGAAGAGCACCTATACCAGTTTTCCAGGACTCTACAGAAAATCCCTGCTCCACCACGGCAGGTCCGAACTCGCCTTCAGTCTACCACGACGCTGCCAGCGATATTCAGTCGCTTTCTGGTGTTGATTCTTTCCGAGGCTCGACCACCATGGGGCTCCGGGAAGTTTCCATAAACCTCCATCGACCATCGCCCAACAAAGACTCGCCATATAACCGTTCCATGCGGAGTAGTTCTCGTCGCGTACCGTCCCATAGCAAAGCTCGATTCAATTCAGAAGAGTACATTGAACATATCGAAAATGAACTCCAGCTGGTCAAAGATGCCATGTACTCCCCGACAACTAACATGCCATGGAAGGAGAAGCTGAGAAAGGCCAAGGAAGAGAACGAGAGGCTGAAGAAGGAAATCGAAATCATGAGGTCGTCCTTTGAATTCGAATTGCAACAGACTGTTGAAAGGTCGACGGAAACGGAACAGAGGTTGAAGCGGAGGATTAAGGATCTGGAGGATGAAATGGAACACAAGCAAACCGTGATCCAGGACTTGGAGTATGACCGCGAGGAAAAAAGCATGGCCCAAGGTACCCTGGAAGTCCTCAAGGCAAGGATTGAAAAGCTCGAAGAAGAAAAGTCCAGCCTCGAGAACACGAACCGCGACATGACGAAGCGTAACGAGGTCTTGACCCAGCTACTGGCCCTTTCTCCCACCAAGACTCACCATAACTTCGAGCTTCCGACTCCTAGAAGACGAAGTGCGCGACCCATGTCTATGATCATCCCTAAGTTGCCGTCCTCGCCTGGTGGACAAACACCGTTAAGCCGGCCTCAATCGGTCCTGATATCACCTGCGCTTCCAGCTTCCGATTACTTCCCTGCAAGCGTTGCCTCATCACCTCTGGCATCAACTTCAGGAGGCATTGCCCATTCACCGTCAGCTTCTGAGGACGCCCACTCGATCGACTCGGGGTTGGGAGAATCTGCTTCGCACTTTACGGAAAGCGCTTACTCCCGACGGTCGACACTGGCCTCCTGCATCTCGAATAGTCCACAGACGGCTTCAACCGGGCATCGTCAGCCAGAGGCAAGACCGCCGCTCATGAGACAGCCTTCTAAAAGGCGACCTAGGAAGTTTATGCCAGGATCAACCCAGTTGAAGCCACTACTTTTGCCAACCTTTACTTCTGAAAATGGCAATCTTCCTTCTACATCACCCCTTACGTCACCGAATCGGAACTCTGTTGTTCTTGACGGTGGTCTATCTACGATGCAACAGTGGGGTTCTCCTCCGGTGCTGCAGAGACGGACGGAAGACTTGATTGAAAAGGAGGCATTGCATTCATCTCATGATGTCGCCGCGCAGACGAATCATGCTTTCCAAAGTCTAGAGGAGGTTTTCGCAAAAGAAGAGGGGTTACACTACCCTGGAAGCGCTGCAGAGGAATCATATGAGTCACCGGATCAGCGACGTTGTCTACAATCGCCTAGTCGTATTCAAGATATCCAAGCCAGCACGTCTCCATATGTCCAGCATGAGGAAGATGATGCATATGCGTCAGTCGGCCCTTGGGGCCTCGGGATTGACTATGAAATGCCTACGGATGTCGACCTTGCGCGCGCTACGGACGTTGAACAGACGAATCACAGCGATTTGTCCAGTGGCCATGAACGGAACCCAGGATTCGGAACGGGTCAAACTCCTGAGCAGCTCGTCAGAAGCCTCGAAACTCTCGACGAACAAGTTGAAATTCCACGGCCACTGTTTTTCAAGGATGTCATCTCACGGGAAGGCGATGTTCAGTCATCACCATGTACACAGTTTGAACGATCTCCATGGGTTCCACGAAAACGTCGAAAACCTGGCTCAGCTTTCGACGCATCACTGCCTGAGGACGACCTCGACCCTGGTGGTTCGCCGTTGAAGCAGAGCGCGAGTCCTTCGTCGCCTGAGTCAAGTTCGGGCCCTGCGCAGCGAGCAGTTGCCGCCTCAGCCGAACCCTCGACCCGTTCTTTTGCTCCTAGGAGGCAACGTTCTAACAGAGGCCGCAGCCCCCTGGAGATTCTTCAGCAACGCAATGTTGGTCCACGTCCACTTGCTGCCATCACCATTCAGACAGTTTATGCCACATTATCGCGCTACACTTCATATATCCAAAGCTTCAAGCGGGATCCACTTGCTCTGGCACGACGGGTCATAGCCAACGCGTGGCGCTCGAATTGGGCTGTGTTTGGGAAGTTGAGTTGGTGGGTGATAGGTTTGTTCATCGGCTACCGACGTCCCCGACTTGGCCAACGTACGTGGGACTGGGACAACTATGATGGTGAAAGCATTGCCGATCGCTGTTGTGGCTCTGATGAAAATCGAGTGCCTGTGGACGTGAATTCTGCTTCCATGGAAAGCGGGAGCGTAGAGCGAGCAGTTGACAATGTTGGCGTCGCGACGAGTGCCGGTACAACCTCAACAGATGGAAAATCATCGCCACCCAAAGAACCCAAGCCAGGCTGGGGCAAGTCCCTGTTTCTCTGGGGCAAGTTCAGCGTGGCAATCATGCTTGCAGTGGGAGGTGCCATCGTGAAAGGACCAGCCGAAATGCTCCGCGAAACTGAAGAGAGAAGAAGATCACGGAGCAACAGCCTCACCGGAATCAACGTCAGAGAACAAAGCGGCGAGTCCGGCACAACCGGTCATACTGGTCGAGCCCCCGATCGTTTTTACAGACACCAGCAAGGAGCTTGGCCGGCAACAACTCCAGACCGTGAAGACATCAAAGGAATGGCAACGATCCGCAAAGTTCGAAGCTTCAGTTCTCCAACGCCTCCATCATGGCAGCATCAGGTTGAGGTTGAGATTCCACTGCACGACCAGTCCTGTCAAGATCTTTCAGAAAATGAGCAATCCAAGTTGGGCTCTCATGGGATATCCACGGACGACGATGATGCTCCTGGAGCTGCCAACGACACCCTGAAACCCGTTAGAACCGAGCGAAAGGCGATTGGATCATTATTCGAGCTGCCAGGTGACGAATGCCTCCAGAATCCTGTAACGGCAGACTCACCAGACACAGGCAATGCTGCTTCGACGAGCGGTGGAAGAGGAACTTCTATCGAACACTTGTTGGAGAACGGCTGATACTCAATTCAGTCATGACAACACGACAACAATAACACACGTTGGGGGTATTGCAGTCGCTCTATTTGAATGTGAATCCGGCTGGTGCAGACGGCCGCAGAGGAGAGGAATTGTATGAATTACGAGGTTACGAAATGATACCATCGCAGCGCAATGCAACGGGTTTCCATCTTGTCCTTATGACAAGAATGGAGGAAATTGAGGAAAGGAGTGGAGGAGCAACAGCTTGCTATGGCGCATGTTGTCCATTGGCACGGCCATTCAGTATTGGGTACTCAAGTACTAGTAATGTTCAATACAGATGAAGATATCCACCGAATCCGGAACTTGAGGATGAGCAAAACCCATGCATACGCACAGGCAGCCGAATTACGAGTTGGCAGACTGTTCGGAGAGGGTAAATTGCCGTCGAAGCTTTTACTGTCTAGAGAACAGGAAAGATAGGTAATAATCGTAATTAATAATTACCTCCTCCTAGTTAGTAGGACGATGGAAAAGAGTCCCGGTCAATTTTCTTCGCCTGATCAATGTATTATTAGTTGCGATTGCATTGTCTTGCCTTGCCATGCCATGCAGCGTGATGTTTTTGCGCTGAAGGAACAATTCGTGTCTTGTCTGTCCGTCTGTACATACCAGTACAGTGCAAATCTTCGACTGTACAGTATGTGTTTGCGGCAGCTGAACCGTCCGAAAGACCGTCTGAAATTCCACCGTTTGAAGGTCGACAAGATCAAGATCCTTCCTTTCTTATTGGTCTGATCTTAGAGCATTACCACTAAGACTGTTCCCAAAGGTGTGAGCCAAGCCAAGTCGAAGGGACCCTTTTGGTCCGTCCGTCCGTCCGTCTGGGTTTCGAAACAAAGTGTAGGGGAGGCCATTCGTTGAACGGTGCCTGCTTGACAATGGCGAGGATGGGCATAGTATGTCATGGCAAGGGCGTAGCTGTAGTTCAGCAGCAGCTGTGACGAGAGAGAGTATAGAGGCAAAGGACTGTCTGATGTGTCCATCTCGGCCTGAACTGAACTGCAGTGGACTAGGCCAGAAGCCACGGCGATGGAAGTGCCGTGCAGTGCCAGTGGTTTGTCTTCATGCCATCGTGGTCGGACATCGTGGCATTTTTCCACTCGGCCCGAGAGAAAGATAGATAGGCTCCTCAGACAAGAGCAAGCAGCAACCAACTCGAACATGACATATGCTGTCATCAAGAAATCTGACAAGCCAATGCAGGCCACTGCGGTCCGATACGGATCCTTTCTTTGGCCTCAGTAGTACATCACACGCCCAAGTTGGAGAATCATTCATTCCTTTTCTTTTCCCTTGCCTTTGGACTCCTCATCATGATCATGATCCTTCAGCTTTCCCTGCGCCCTCAACTTCCTCTTCTCTCCCACATCCCAGTTATGCACTCTAGCAATCGCAACTTCCAGCGTCGTAATCTGAATCCTTAGAAACTCCAAATCCTCCTCCGCGGCCGCAAGACTTTCCTTTGCCTTGTCCAATTTCGACTGTAACAGCTCCTCCGCCTCGTCCAGCGGATACGCCACCATGACATTCGCCCCTAGCCACAGATAGACCTCGTTTATCTCTGCGGGTCGGATCTTGGCTTTGGCGTACAGGGTATCTTGAAGACTGAATGTTGTTTCGATTTCGTCCGACTTGTTCGGATCCAAACCGTCAGTGTCCGCATCGAGGTCGTCCCCGTCGTCGCTGTCCGTGTTCGAAGTGTTTGCAATGTCTTTCCTCTTCTTCTTTAAAAACTTCACCACTTCCAACGTCCTCTTCATGTCCGGTAGTTTCTCTTTGAGCCCTGCCGCCCGTCGCTCCACGTTCTGTTGCATGAATGTGTATTTGGACACCATTTCCTGGAATCGCGTGAGCGTCGGTTCCACGTCTTCGAGCGATTTCACGTAGTCGGTCACATTGGACATGAATGGAAAGGAAGGGATTCCTCGAGGATTTGTCGTCGTCTGTGATTTGTCCATGGTGCCGCTGCTGGCCATGGCGGAGTGGTGTACGGTGGAATAGGTACTGGACTGTACGTTGCTCAATTGCAGTGTGCAAGGCACCTAGCAAGGTACTGGTACTGGTAGTGGACAGTACAGAATCCGTAGAGGATGGAGATGGTCGCCGGTTGCTGATCTGTTTCTGTTGACCAAAGCTGCGCAGCGTAGTGTACGTGTCCTGAGAAAGGAGCAAGTGCTGGAAATGCGGCAGAATCCGACTTTGAGTTGTTACTGTTTACCAGGGAGTAAGTAGTTCACTGTCTCGAGAGGGGCGGCCGGAACAACTGTATCTCCGTAGGGTAGGTAAATCCTGTATTACTAGGTAGTAATCCCAAAGCAGCCTCCACAGCCAGCACAGTACAGTGGAACTCTGTACCAATGTTCACGGTTCTAGTTGTCGTCCTGTCCTCGTCGCAGTCTATCGCCGTAGCAATCACTTCATCCGATTACACACCGAAGTTGGCATTGTTTACGTGCATTTACGGAGCGCTCTACACATTGAAAGCAATCCTTGGTCCTTTCTGGTAATCGTCATAGGTATTTTCGCTCGCGAGAGCCTTACTTGTCTGATGCCAATGTTCTACAAGTCGCATTGTTTGCCAGCGCCCGGAAAAACTTGGACCCAATCACATCCTGTGCTCCGAGTCCTGTCATGCTCATACTTTGTCATTAAACCGTTTGCTCCCAGTCCTCAAGTCTTCATGCGGTAGCAGTAGCCGCGATCCATGGAACGCCTCTCATTTCAAACCCAACCCAACCCAATCCAGTCCGTAACACATTATCCGTTAGGATGAAACAAAACTCGGCGAGAGTCTACCTTCCTCAAATACTCATCTCCGCCTCAGCGCTGCCTTTCCCCTATGAATGCTGCTGAGACTCCCATTCGGCTCTCTTTCTCTTCATCTCCTCTGCATCAAACGTAGGCAGGGTGGGAGTGGTCGGTTCGTCACCACGACTCGACGGCCGGAAGCTGCTTCCATCCAGAAGACCGGTATTCGACCTCATCTTCCGTAGACTCCGCTTGAGCTTGAGACTACGATCTTTCGCGGGACCTGAGACAGGCTGCCCTGAACCGTCCACCATCGTGGCATCGGCAGACTGGCTCGAGACGGTCCGAGGACGTGGGTCATCCTTGACGTTGTTGCGGCTTTTGATCTTTCGAAGTTCTCGCGCGATACGCTCCAATGTTGACCCAGATGACTTCTGGGTGACCGTAACATCGTCCTCATCATCCCTGGGAATAGGAAGTGGCTTCTCTGGCAACTGTTTCTCTCTTGACACTTGACGGTTGTGATTGAAGCTGCTGGTGGTAGTGCTGAAGCTGCTGCTGGTACTGGGCCGTGTGGCGTGGCTTTGACTCGAGTTGCGCTTGGAAGAAGCTGTAGATCCGAAAGAAATCGCCGAGTCCACCTTTCGCCGGCCATCTTCTTCGGTTTCAATAGAACTAAAAGAGGCCGCAGTCGGAGATGGACCACGACCAGTAATCTCATAGCACTCTTCGATGATACTGTTGGCCATGCAAAGGTAATTGTCCAGCGTGTCCCGAAGACTCTTCCAGCCGGTCGGATCTCCTTCTTTCCTGCCGCCGGCAATTAACGTCGACAGAGCTCCGGGGCCCTTGTGTTCGACGGCTTTGATGTAGAGAAAGAAGCCTTCACGTTGCTTAGAAAGAATTCGGGGTGTGAGGTCAGCCGTTGGCTGCACAAACTGCTGCTTCGAGTGGATGTTGATAGGTGGATAGAGGGTGTTGAGCATTGCAATGCAATTGGCTTTGTTGAATGGCGTCAGGGAGAGTTCATTGATCAGCGTCCATCTACGCAGACCGAGGTATACATGTGTGTACAGTTGTTGGACCCTGCGCTCCTTCTCTTCGATGTCTGTAACCCACTGCAATACTCCCGGGTACTTGCGTGCTAGTTTGTCGCGATAGCCAATGTCCTCTCTGTCAATACCAAGTTTCTCAAAAGCTGCAACAACCTCACGTCTGCGTCGGACTTCCAGATCTTTCAGATAATCCATGGCGGTCAAAGCTTGGGGAAAGTCGACTTGGTCGAGTTCGGCGGGAAAACAACGACGGACGAAGCTGGTGATGAAGCTTGGAGGCAACGAAGTGGGCTGTGACGGCAGTTGTGAGATGTGTGCCATCAGATTTGCTCGTAATTGCGCAGCTGCTGTCGCAGTGCTCATGGTTTGTTGTTCGTCGACCGCATCTTGGTTTGGTCGGGGGAACGCATTTCCGGGGATACCAGT
The DNA here is from genome assembly GCF_000230625.1 of Exophiala dermatitidis NIH/UT8656. NCBI lineage: Eukaryota > Fungi > Ascomycota > Eurotiomycetes > Chaetothyriales > Herpotrichiellaceae > Exophiala > Exophiala dermatitidis. The sequence goes on along the minus strand of NW_008751648.1, from coordinate 1,355,332 downwards.
GGACGGTGGTAATTTGGGAGACTGTTGTTGGTTCTGGGTTGTTGCGTTTAGTGTGTACATGGTGCGTAACGGGATCTCATAAGTCCCTGGATATGCCAGTAAATGTTCCAGCACCCAGGGATAGGCGGTTCCCTGCGAGCCGGAGTCGCCGTCCAATGCCGACGTATTCTCCATGGCTCGTGATCGTGGTCTCGGGAAGGTGGAGCTTCCAGTCCAAAGGACGAAGGTCGTTGGAATCCAGCCGCTGGGGAGGAAGCGCAGCGTTTCAAGTACCAGATTTTCTGCAAGACCGCTTACGACCGCGCGACAGAGGTCGATGTCTGTATGGAGTACCAGAACTTGGGAAATTCTATCTTTGTCTTCGAGTAACCCGCATCGGTAGCACCTGATCAGCACACTCTTGTTTACCACCCACGGAATTTGTCAACAACGCGCGAGATGGTGAAACCTATGAGGTTCGAGCGTCGAGGAAGTGGTAAACAGGTTGTGAACCGTGCGTAGACCACAAGATCACAGTATTATTGTTTACCGAAGTTCGGACCGGAACGGTAGTCTTGTGTTAAGTCGGGGTGTGGGACCATGCCACGATTGAAATTTGACGGCTGCCGTCAATAGTTCAACCAATGTCGAGTACAGCTGAGCCTGTATTCACACAAGATGATAGCTGCTTTCGATCGCTGATCAGTTTTTCTCTGGTGACGATCGGTCGATCGAGAAGCAGGGGAGGACGGACTCGAAGGAGCAGTGCTGGTTGGGTCGAGGAGGAACGGTCTGTGCGATGTTGAGGTTGCGGCAGTGCGAGAAGTGAAGGACGATGGATTGTAAAAGAGCTTCCAGGAGACACCACGTCGAGGCTAGTCACCGGGATGCTGGGACACAGTGCGGTGGAGAAGAAGATGGGGAAGACGGACGGTAGTAGTAGTCGAAGAGACAGCAGGAAGAAAAGGTGTTGGTGGTATCCGTTTACTTCAAGTCTGGATACTATGCAAACTTGAATGGTAGGTACCGTGATGATCGCAGCGGACAGGGGGGCGTGGAAAGTGTGGAACAGGGCACAACTCCAGTATCGCGTCGAGTCAGGGTTCGATTTCTTTGTGATGATATCGAGGTGCCACGAAACCAGAACCGTTGCGCGTGGAATAGCGCGCAGATGCGTTGCTGATGATGGACATTGACTCAACGGGCCAACGTTGGTGTGTATGGTCTGGTACAGACTGATGCTGAGTTACAACCTGTACAATCTACGGCGTCTTGTGTACAATCCAAATCTTCAGACTCTCTACCTGTCCCCTCCACCACTGCGCCCGCGACGTTCCTTCAGCCCACCTTTTCTTCCCGTTGCCTCTCGTATCAACCTTTCAGTATCTCGTAACCCCCCATGTTACTCCTCACTACTTCCGTGCCCATGTTTGTACCTCCTCGTACGCCCCTTTGCGTCCAGCCATTTCATTCCCTTTGCCGGCGTTGTGACGACCAGCTCGTCGTTGCTTTGTCCCACTACACCTGCAACAGCTCGCCAGCTTCTGCACGGAGATGAGCCGAGCATCACGGCACGCCAATTACCACTACGACTAGTATCCCCGGCCATCAGCGTCCAGAGCCGACCTAGCATGGGTCCCTGGCCTCAACCCGTCCCAGCCCTGAACCGAAGGCGTAGCCACTCCACAAATCCGCCGCGCCCCTGGGCTGGGGTCCGCAGTTTCGGCACGCTACAGATCCTCCTACGGCTCCTACGGCCCCTACAAGCTCTTGGTGCCTCTTGGTGTCTATCCAGGCCTAAAGAGCTTGCCTTAGAGCTCATTCGTCTTACCCACAATTACCACAGCCAGGGGTAGCCTTTTCAGCCCAACCGAACGCCCGAATAGCCTCTATCTAGCTCTGCACCGGTGTCAAAAATTGTCCGGGTGTTGGGTATCCGTTCGAGTCTACCCACAGAGGCGCTGTCTGTCACGGTACCTGAGCCGAGTCGACATGTGAAGCATCATCAGAAACGTCCGTCACTTCAACGCCGTCATAATCATACCTGGCCTATTCCTCGCCAAAGATTAATGAGCAATGATAGTGCGCACTTATACAGGCCCCATACACCTACTAGGTGACCAAGGTCGAGTCGTTCAATTCCAGCACAGCTCGAAGGAATGATCGTCGCTGTTCCACTATACTTCCCGCTGGCGGGGCGCTTTTTGGCCTCAAGCTTCCATCTTGTCAGTAGCCAGCCAGTCTACTTGGATCACAACACGCTACGAAAACGCGTCGAGATGCGATGTTGACGTTTGTTGTGCCGTTCCCCTGAGAAGCCACCGCATGTGTTTACGGACTGGTGATTACTTTTCCAGTGCTGGTCACACAATGCCCCAGGGCGGTAATTCATGAGGTAGTCAGAACGCGGTCTCGCGTGAGGTCTGGGACGAAAACTCTGCAGACGTCTTACAAAAAGGGATGGACCACACTTGCAGGGGGCTAAAGTCGTTCCTGCGCCGAGGGATACCCAACATGGATCCGCCCCTTGCGAAACCGTGGACCTGGATCCTAGACCTGCCCAGCGTGCCACCGGAGGGGAAATTGCAGGGGAACTGATTGTGGACAAATCATGTCCTTACGCCTCACAGCTTCACCAGCATCCGGACGACCCCCGGGGCGGCCTACAATCGGCATCCCAAGGCCCCCTCTGGACATTGGGCAACATCAAAACCGCTATGAGTGGTCCGGCCTAACGTCCGAGTGCTGACCACAGAATGGGCAGACGATGAGCTGCCATGCTGAATGAGGAACTGCGCAGATCGCGGTTCTGATACTCGATTCACCAAGTTCGAAGCTGAACGGCATCTACTCTCCCACTGTTGGCTTCGCCAAGTTTCCGCGCTGTCTCGCCTTGTTTCGTAGCTCAGTTGGTGGCTAGCATCGATGTCTCCGCGCTTGCTAAGACTGGAAGGGCTTATAAAGTCCTGAAATGGAAAGCACCAAACCAAACCCCCGGACAACGATCATCGCTGACCAGCGGGGCCCCTTGACACTTTCCAAGTATCGGGCTTCCAAATAATCACCGGTGCGCTGAGCATTGCTACTATCGAACCGGTGGGCAGGTTCCTCCGCTAGAGGTATCCCTTGATTAAGCGAACGATACGGAAAGAGTCCCGCCAAACTATGATGTAGAAGTACTCAAACTGGTGATTGACTCCTGGGACAGGATCGTCATGCGTCGACCTTCGCTTAATCCAGACCAAGCCCTTTTCAGCAGCTCAATTTTCCAGCAATTCCTGGTTGTCAAGAGGGCAACACCAGGTTTGTTTGTCCCTGCAACGGTGACGAAGTCGACCAACCTTCACAGGGTTGAAACACACAGGATAGGGTCTACACTGCTGACATGACATGCAGTCTTCCCCGGCCTCGCGTATGCTAAAAAGCTCTGCCAGTCTTGTACAATGTTGTATAATTGACGTTGACTCTTGCGACACCTTGCAAGGCAAGTTAGGTGGCGTCACTGTTGTCGTCCTCATTGCCGGTGCTCTCGCTGCTGTTGCCTGAACGATCCAAGTCGCTCAGAGCCCACTCGCCTCGAAATCCTTCTTCCGGTACTGGACTGGCCAAGTCCACGCCGTGTTCCTCCGCCCATGCCACTATTTTGGATCTGTGGATGATCATTGTGGCCAACTCTTCCGATTCTGAGTGGCCATGGCTTGCAACTCCGTTCAGTTCCCCGGCCACTGTCTTCTTCCTTCGAGGTAGCATGACCTGGCAAATTCCCATTTCGGTCAGGGCAGCCACAACATCCTCACCGAGCATACCCGTCCGATTTCCAATGTCCTTGACGGTCATCTCCTCCTTCCTTGGGTGGGCGGTCGTCGTCTTCTTGGCTGAGTGGAATACCCGCTTCGCATCGGCATCTGCGGTTTGGCCCATCATAAATCGGGCGATACGTTCAGACCAGAACCTCAGGTAGCTCCTTCGACCCATGGCGCTGAGAGGCTTCTCGGGGCCTCCAATGACGCCTCCTTCCCACTCCCAACCACTTAACTTGTACGAGACTGCCATGAGCAACTGACCAAGCTGCCGATGCTGAAAGGGAGGAAAGATGAGGATGCAGGCCAAATTGTTGCAATCCCAGGACAGATCTTCTTTGGAAAAGAAGCCAAGCACATGGGACTCGTCCAAGACGTCGTCCTCGAATACTGATGAACTCCGTTTCCTCCCCCGGCCTTTGGTCGTAGGTGCAGTTGAGGCCCGGCTCGGCGTGTGGGTCAGGACATAGTACTTGAAACCCGCCGTGTCGAAGAAGACACTCTTTTGCTCCAGAAACAGCTTACCAAACAACGACAGGTTTTGGCAGTAGAGCTTTTCTTTTTCCCCGTCGATTTCCCACACCGCATAACCCTGCCAGTCGTATACTTTGTAGGCGGATTCAGGGACCGGTTGGGTCTCGAGGCCCTGATCGCGGCGTTCTTGGTGGTGCTGGAGATGAAGAACGTAGTCGTTTTCCACGGGCGTGTACCGGAAACAACGGGGACAGACGTAAAGTCGACGACATAGCGGTTCGCTGCTAATTGTCGCCAGCATACTAGCCAGGCCACCGCGAGCTGCTGCTCCATTCCGCAGTTCGGCTGCCGTGGAAGAACCGCCAAAGACATGTTGTTGTTGCTTCCCTGCCGCGTGGTGTTGATGCTCGGGTCCAAGAATGATACTGTCCGGGTAAGGCGAGTAATACCAAGTGTCGAATAGCAGATTTCCCAGCACCACCTGGCCAATGTTCCGGTTCAAGACCTTCAAGGACGCCCTTCTCGACCGATGATGATGGGGAGACCCTTCTTGCAGCACAGACATGTTGTCAATGGCGGATGGCATGATCGAAACATGAAACACGTCGTCCTACGGACTTTGATGAGATGACATTATCTCCGCGAAGGACACATTGCGCCAGGGCAAGAATAAGCCGCGGTAACGAGTCGGTCAGTACTTGGTTTGTGCTGTGAGCGCGTATGTAAATACCTAGTGGGTAGGTGACAAGCGCGTTGATGTTCTGTTTGGCGGGTCCCGAGCCGAAGGTATTATTTGTTATTAATGTGGTCTTCTAGCTAGTGTTTCGCCTCTCTATCGAGCTGTTGGTAACCACAGAGCAGGTAAGGTACTAAAAGTACCACTATACACAACTTCACAGTTCCAATGTTGGACTTCGATCGTCGTAAGTTGGATGTTGGCGAGGGGAGGGCACTGTGGTTGACTGACGCCGCTTTAGCCTTGCAGAATGGGAGGGAGTTATCACGTGATAATTTGGGATGTCTTCCTCTTTTGCGTCGTTGGTATCAAGTTTATAAGATCCCAGGTTGCACGACTAGCCCTAGACCTGTATTTTCGTCAAGTAATGCAACATCAAGTCTAAGTCCTGATTGAGCGTACCATCATCACCAGGACTACGAGGGCAAAGCAGCGTTGCTAGTATTGGGGCAGTAACCACGTGATTATGTAACATGGTCCGCGACTTGAAATGGGACCCGCGGCGTATACCAAACAGTGCCAGTGGCAGTAAGTGATAAAGTGGCAACAAAGGACGTCTGAAGACACCCGCAGACACCACGACCTACGGCATTCCACGACCCATCACTGCCACCCCTTATATTTTCTAAAAGGCACCACGTCTATAGACACCTTAATTCTACGTTAGCCAGTTTAATCCACTCGTTTACTTTCACCTTGATCGACACAGCGACTGCGACTCCTCTGCTTGCAATAGATTAATACCTACTGTACCATCTCCATCGCTTCTCTCGTTCGTCGACTTCATCCGATCCGAGTACCGTGACCAAGCGCTAAAAGGGCACGACCAACTCACACTCAGCATGCAAAGATGAAGTTCCGACTCCGACGGCTGAGTCTCCTGGCCTTCGCGCTAGGACTCAGTTTCGCAACCCTTTGCACGGCCGAGGCCGTCAACATCCCCGCCGATGCATCTGTATCTTCATTACTCGCCTCCGGCAAAGCGGCGCGGGCTCGCGGAGCCAACAGCGAAGCGCTAGCATACTTTGACGCGGCGGTGTCCAAAGACCCAACAGACTACCTGTCGCTATTCCAACGAGGAGCCACCTACTTGTCATTAGGCAAGAGCCCACAAGCGAGCGAGGACTTTGACCGAGTGTTGAAACTGCGACCTGGGTTTGAAGGCGCATTGCTACAAAGAGCGAAGATCCGGGCAAGAAACGGAGACTGGGCCGGCGCGAGACAGGACTATGTGGCATTGGGTGCACGAGCAACAGCCGAACTGGCCGATCTCGAGGAGGCCGAGGGCGCAGCGCTTCTTGCGCAGGAGGCGGAAAAGAAGGGCGACTGGGAGAAATGTATCCACCAGGCCGGAATTGCCATCATGACGGCCAGCACGGCAGCGTCGCTGCGGCAGTTACGTGCACGATGTCGGTTCGAGCGAGGCGAGATACGCGAGGGACTCAACGATCTAGCGCACGTACTGCAGATCCAGCCGGGCCTGGTCGAGCCACATCTCCAGATCTCGGCCATGCAGTTCTACAGCCTGGGCGACACGGAGCGCGGGCTGGCGCAGGTCAAGAAATGTCTGCACTCGGACCCGGACTCGAAGCCCTGCAAGACGCTGTTTCGGGAGGAAAAAGCCGTGGCCAAACAAATCGACAAAGTTGACGCGCTAATGGACAAGAAACAATTCAACTCGGCGAGCAAGATCTTGACTGGACGAGTATCAACAACAACCAAAACCACGGCCGAAGACAACCAGGGCCTGCTCGCGGAAGTCGAGGCCAACATTGCTGCCCACCGCGCCAGCGGGATCATCCACCCCCAGGCGCCGTCGGGACTATATAACGACCTACTCGAGAAAACATGCCAGGCATACATGAGCATGAACAACATGAACAAAGCCTCCAATTTCTGTCCGGCCGCCCTAAAAGCCAACCCATCATCCCTACCGGGCTTGTTATATCAAGCCCAGAAACATCTGGACGACGAACTCCCAGACGCAGCCATCTCCACTCTCCAAACCGCACGCGATAAACACAGCCACGACTCGCAGGCCCAAAGCCTCATCAACCAAAAGTTGCACGAGGCCCAAGTCGCCTTGAAACGCAGCAAAACAAAAGACTACTACAAAGTCCTGGGCGTGTCGCGCGACGCCGACGAGCGCACCATCAAGAAAGCCTATCGCACCGCCACCAAGAACTTCCACCCGGATAAAGCCGCGGCAAAGGGCATCCCCAAGGAAGAAGCCGAGAAGAAAATGGCCGCCATCAATGAAGCCTACGAGGTCCTCAGCGACCCGGAACTAAAAGCCCGCTTTGACCGTGGCGATGATCCCAACGATCCTCTTGCAGGCCAACAAGGCGGTCCTGGCGGTGGTGGTGGTGGCTTTTATCAGCAAGGAGGCTCGCCTTTCGGCCCTGGTGCCGGTGGCGGCGGTCAGCATTTCTTCTTCCAGCAAGGAGGCGGCGGCGGTGGTGGTGGTCAACAATTCAAGTTCCATTTCCCGGGCGGCCAAGGCGGTGGTCGTGGTGCTGGCGGTGCTGGGAACCCCTTTGCTGGTTTCCCTGGCTTTGGTTGAACGGATTTGGCCTCGTGGTTTGTTTCTTTCCCCCCTTTCTTTTTGTTGTCGCCAGTTTTTTGGGGGGGAGGGTGGCTTGGCCGGGTATTCTACGCGCGGCGTTCTAGAAGGACAAGACAAACTGTTTACATATGTACCTTGTTCAAGAATTTGGCTTGCACGTACTGTACGTCCCTGTCCTGGTATCCTTGCAGTGGTGCCCCAGCCTGAGTACTTACCCGGTAGCTACCTTAAGCTATGGAGCTTTTCCTTTGTTTTGTGGCGTCCTGCGGTTTCGTTTCATTTTGTGAACCATTCAGAATACCTTAATGATGAAACGATGATATGATATGCCTATCTCTCCTATAGTACCTTTGATTGTATTCCATTCCAAACTCTTGCTGCCATTGCCGTGCTCGATACCAGCATATCAATTTGGATCCCACTGCATTGAAATGGGATCTCATCATCATTCTGAATTGCCGATTCGACGACTCTTTCTGATTCTCCCGACGTGATCGTTCTCACCATATGGTATGAAGTATTTTCTCTGTCTTTCAGCTGCACCATGAGTTGAACGGAAAAGCAGTGGCTCAAGGGCACTGAATTCGACCAGGGCTGAAGCACTGCTCCCTGACAGAACATGCGGGTTCAACTATCCCACTGGCACAACTGCAGTTTAATGTAGCCGGATCTATACAGTATGTCCATCGCACTCCCATGGTCAAACAAAACTACAATTACCAAAGCCCGAGACGACGGGCAGATTTTTTTTGAACACATTGTATTCAGGTGCTAATCTACTTGACCTCGGCGTAGCCTCATGGCCAGTGATCTGTCGTCTCTCTGGCTATTCATTCTCCCCATCAAGCCCAATTGTTGCTAAAATAGTATGTTGCTTTTGGTGTATTAGAGTGCTCTCCTCCTAGCACTGTGAGGACATGTCAGTGATCAACTTCACTCCAAGCTCAAGCTACTCCAGGCCAGCTCCCAGCTCAAGGACAACAGAACCAGCCCGCGAACCACCGAATCCGACAAGGACCCCCGTCGATTGGTGGCCGGGCGAGATACTGTATGTCAATGTCGGATCTTTCTCGACGATATGCGGGTCAGTCCTGCTGCACAAGTATTGTTGTACCAGTTCAGGTCCAAGCTGTCGAGCCAGAAGATACCCACTCGACCTTGAACGCTAGCGTAAAAACTCAATGTGGTCATCTTGTAGAACAAGTAGTTGAACTTGATCTTGGTCAAATGGCAGCTCTTGAATCCCGGACAGGGTGGAATCTTGAAGTGCTGAGTTGCAGCAAGAACCTCACTGGCCGAATTGTTGTCCCACTTGTATGCCGTAGCAACAAAGTCACATGTAACGCTGGCATTCGTGGCACCATTATCACAACCAACATAGGCTGAGCGTGCATTGAACCAGTACTGATTGTCATAGTTGCGGGGACCACAGCCCAATGAACTGGGAGGAATCAGGCCTGCATCTGGAGAACCGGTATCATTGTTGGCAAGAGAGGGCACAAATTGAGCGAGGCGATTGCCTGATTGTGGTGGGTAAGGTTCATTCGGTGGAGGTACATAGGCCCATCCATCTCCCCAGAAGAAGTGCTCGTAAGGGTTGAAGACCGGGGGAAAGTCAGCAGTATTATTGTCGGCGGGTGAAAATGATGGGAGGTCATCAAACTGTGCACCGGTCAGTCAATCTTCGTCAGGGATGCTCATTCAGGAACTTTACTCCAATCTCAAATGGTCCAACCTGCCCACAAGCAGTGGCACTCGCTGACGGGGATGAGGATGTCGCCGCAGGTGTGGATGTCTCTATGGTGAGGATAGGCTGGTCAGAACTGCTTGAGGAGGTGTCTGCCACAGCGATAGTGCCGATACCCGGGATGTAGGTTGGAGTCGCTGTTGTCACAGTTAGGAACTAGTTACAAAAGCAGGAGTGCTATGCCGGTTTACTTACTTGTAGTCTCCCATGAGGTGTACGTCAAGGTCGAGACGCCGTCCCAGTTATTGCACCAACCGACCTGCTGGCCATCAATGGTGGCAGTAATCCAAACGCAAGTCTGTCTCTTCTCCTTGGCATCGACCACGCTTGGGAAGCTCTGCGACCCGTATCCATAACCAGGAAGGATATAGGATGGATTGGGCGCAGAGGTAGCATTAAGGGTGATGCTCTGGGTAATGGTGTACGACGAATTTGTCAATGTGACCGTGGACGTAGCACCATAAGTCGGCCGACTTCCGGATCCTGCAGTTCTGGTGCCTGGCAGATAACTTCCGCCTGTTCCGGCTGTTCCAGCTGTTCCAGTGCCCCAGAGTGAAGAGTTGGCGAGTGTATTGTTCCAGCCTCCGGAAGGCTTCGAGAACGCCGAAGGACCATGGGTGCTGTTGGTCTGGATGTCGCGTTGAGCTGTCGTTGCACTCTTCAAGGGCCAGTTTGAGGGCCAGACAGTCACCGTTTGCACTCCAACAGAAATGGTTCGCCCAGGATCCTGGCCGGAACTAAGCTTAGAATCGGATTTGGACATGTAGAAAACAGAACCTCCATTGTTGGACACCTCGGTAGCCTCGAAGCCAGAGACACGGACTGTCTCAATGAAAGTGGGGGTGGTGGTCGGATGCTTGTATCCGGTCGGGAGCAACTCGCTCTGTTCGATGATGTACTCAGTATCAATGGAGGCCATTGATTTTGCGACTGATGATGGATCTTGCTCGAGAATGGTGACAGTCGGAGGAGCATATGCGACGAATTTCGTGATGATGACAGTCTCGTGGACGGTTACAGGAACGCATGCTGGAGTGGTCCTGTGGGCAGTGTCAGTAACTTCAGGAACAAACGACTCGGTATCGCTCCGAGATGAGCGTCAGGCCTGAGTCTATCTCTTACTGGGATGTAGGTGAAGCCTGTCTGACGGGCAGGATTGCTGCTTTGCAGGATCCCAACAGCGCGCCCCAAACGAGAGCTGGACGCATGATCTTCATCGTGACAACACCACTGACTCTTTTGAAGGACCTGAGTCTTTCGAGTGCTTTGAACTCGTAGTCCGATGGTCTTGCGGAAGGAAGAAAAGTAGAGAGGGGAGCAAGTCAGGAGACGCAATGTCGAGAGCCTCCTGCCGAAACGCTCGATCTGAAGAGAACCACGAACTCGAACCTGAGGAGCCTCGCAAAGGGCTGAATTTGAACTTGAATGAGTGGTGAAGAGAGTGAGAGGGAGTGAGAGGCCAGTGAAAGAAATAGGCAACGAAAAGTCAAGCCGCACGCCCAGTTAGGAAGGAAGGAGCAGAATCACGGCTGTGCTGGACAAGCCGCAAGCCGCGTGCGGCTGCGCCTATGAATCTCACCAGGTAACAATAGGACAGCTTGAGGCACACTACTTCCTTGAACAGGATGAGCAGACACTGCATTCACGGTCACCAGATCCATGTGCATGATATCTCACTCCCGGCTTCAGTCTGAGGCAGCGGGCCCGCTCAGCGTCTACCCCCATTTCACCTCGTGCCTCATCCTGCCACTTTCCTGCCAACCAGTCTTGTACACCAGGCCGAAGGCATCGATCCAACGGATGCCGGCACATCGGGACCTATAAACCTATACCATGGGCAGGCGCATCGACTGTAGCCATGAGATGGAGGCATGCAAGAACTTGATAGGGAAGAAACACACGTGGCGACGGCTGTCGGAAGACGAAACATGCACCTTTCGCAGGATCCCATCTCTGCGCAACCCAGGAGATTGGCCTGATATCATATCGCACTGTATCCCCGGCCAATTTCGAGGCAACCACGTCTGCAAAGACCATTCCGGCCCTTCACAGGCTCGGCAGCAGGAAAGAAGAATGTTTGCTCTCTCCAGAATCTGTCACCACCCATTGCCAAGGTGGTCCACCTTCTCGAGCTTGCCGGCGTCTGCATGGAATTAGCCTTGTTCCAAATCGACGGGTACCTACAGCACGCAGTTGCCATGGCGGAGATTTGATGCAGCAGGGCCATTTCAAAGTCCGCTGTGTACGCAACGCGTGTGCTCCGTTCTCCTGCAACAGTAGGCAGAGCAGAGCGGGAGACAGCCATGGCGATATCACCTTGGTCGAAGGGTGAGCGAACAGAGAGAGATTCTCGCCTTCATCATACCATGCGAATGGTCAAGGCACCTACCTACCTACCTTGAGTCTTCGAATCTTTGTGCGGACACGGACAGCATGCACATGACTCCTTGTGTCGATCAGACATCCTTGAAGCATTGACAAAGAAAGAAGACTGTGTTGGGTGAGACTCGCTCACTACTAGATACCTACAGGAGGTACCTAAGGTGAGTGGCTCGGAGTCTACAGCTGTAATGTGTGGGTGACGGCTGCTAAACACCTACGGTTGAGTATACGGTCATCATGGTCGTGTTCCGTCTTCAGCACCGTCCGTTGTTGTCTGCTGCTCAGTTCCGCAAAAAGTTACATTACATCAAGGAACAACGCGTTGTTAGTAGTCAGTATCTAGTTGAGACAAAGACTTATTGATTTCGTATGGAGATCATTTTCTATAAAGGTATTGCAGTGCAAAAACTGTCATTATTGGCAGATCATGGACAGAATATGTGTAACATCAATCATCAAAGCCACAACCCCATCGGCAAGTGGGCCAAAACTGCCCCAAGTCACAAAGATTGAAGAATACCCCCACTGATCATGTAGATAGCTGGGATGAGAGGCGAGCCAACATCAAGACCCATCATCATTTCCAACTGAGGGTGTGCTGTAATCAGCACCGCATGAAATCGTAAACGCGGGTGAGCAGTGCCATGGTACGCTCAAGCAAGCAATCCAGTTCCCGATCCCAAACGCCCGCTTGCGTGAAAACACAAAATCAAAACACAGGAGTCGTGAGCCATATGCATGCATCCAGGCAATTCAAAGGGCGTAAAGACGTCAAACAACAGGACCAAACCAAAAATAAACGTGGGTATCTTTGAATGCAGGTCGTCAAGATGAATCCACAGCCAGAGAGGCTGCATTCCAAAAGCGTACCTCTGCTCTCGGCCGTCATAAGGATCCAGACACGTCTTGCAGTTAGGAGTTCAATCATCAAGGTGACAGGTTATCCCTGCCGGCTCACCGGGCGCTGGTCTCCTCGCTGGTCGCCACAGCTACCAAGGCTTCGAGCCGATTCATCCCGCCTCCACCGCCATCCGTACGGCTACCGAAGGATGTCGCATTCTGCCGATAGGCAGCCTCAAGATTGGGAGGAGGAGCCAAACAAACCTGCAGCGGGTTCAGTTTCAGTCCTACTAGAGCTTCTCGGCCATTTTCAAACTTACATTTTGATGTCCATCGTGAGGTATTGCGGAATGCTGGGGTTCCATGTAACCATTGCTATGCATGATCATAGGGTGCACTTCTACCGCAGTCATGCCAGGGGTCGGTACTCCATCACTACTGCTTGAATCTTCTGGCGATGTTCGCGCTGGCGGCAACGGTCCGTTATACCATCCCTGTCTTTTCAGCTGTCTATGAGAAGACTGTGCGTCCAGCTCCCGAGGGATTTGATGCTGCTGAGGCGGACCCATAGAAAGGGATGGTCCCATGTTCACATCCCTTGATGGCTCGCGTATTATATTCGCCGCATTATGTATCTCATTGATCGCTTGTTGGCTCCAGGACGCCGCAGCGTGGCTTGCGTCACGTTGATGATGAGGGTCCGAGTACTGGCTAGGACCAGGCCCATCCCACGAAGCATGCCCGCTGCGGAAACGAAGGTCCCGGCTCGGAGGAGAAAATTGCATGTCCCCGGAGGGTTCCGTACCCTGCATCGGACTTGGTTGGCGTCGAGGAGGTGTATATGACCGATGCTGGACATGGTCGAAGCTCTCTATGCCTGGAAGTCGAGGGGCATGACCAGCAGCAGTGGTGGCATATTGTGCATGGGCGGGCTGAGGTGCATCGGGAGTTTGCGAGTAGGTTAGTCCACTAGTTGCTGGGCGCTGATAGTTGAAATTGGCAGTGAGAGTTGATGCATGCCAGGTCCGTCTGCGCCAATCGTCTCCAGAAGGGACTGGTTGACCAGGGACGAGAGGGAATGTGGTTGAAGTAGGACTGGCAAAGACACTGGAGTTTGAGGAAGCATGAGAGCTTGGAGGCCCCATCTGATTCACGTATATGGGATACGCAGGAGGATATTGGTTCTGATAAGGGTTTGGGCCGGAGGGAACTGAAAGCCGACGAGTAGTTGGCCTGGAGCCGAAGAAGCCTCCTGACCGAGAACTGTTTGACACTGGTGACCCCAAGGACGACATAAACCCGGGACTTCCTGGAGTAGCCGAGAAGTTGGCCGACGTAGGGGTGCTCATACCACCCGGGGAATTTGGATTGTATGCATGATATTGCGCGGGCGGCGTCTGTGGCGGCTCGATACCGAGGCTGGGTCTCATTACACTATCGCCAGCCATGAGAAGCGGCGGCGGCCGTCTCTTTGCTTCTGTCATCACGCTGTAGTTGGACGATGTCGATCCGATACTCGACGTCGAAAGATTCCGACTGTGTCCCCGGCTGTGCCCACCAGTACTGCCGGTGGTACCTGTACGGGGACGACCACTCGGTCTGACGCGGTCTGTACGGATCTGCCGTTGAAATCGAGTACCGGTAGCCGCCAGGGAATCGGTAGGTATTTCTTCGTTCACATGGACAGTCTGCGCATGTTGTCGCAGATTGTCCAGGCGGGAAAACCGGCGGTTACAATGACATTGAAACGGCCTTTCGCCGGTGTGTTTTCGAATGTGCCGGGCCAAATGCTCGCTTCTCGTAAAGCTTAGATTGCAAGGAGGATAGCCCGTGCAGAAGAACCTTTGGCCCTTCTTCTTTTTGGAGGCAGAATCTGCCTCGCCCGCTTCGGCGTCATTGTCCGAGCCATGTGGATCGTTGTCATCGTCGTCATCATCAATATCCATTGAGCCGGAGTCTTGCCGACCGCGACCATCGTCGTCAGCATTCTGGTTATGGTTTTTGCCAGAGGCATCTTGCTCCGCGCGGTGGCTCGCGGGCTGCGAGGATGGCGGCGGTTGTTGGTCTTTTACGCCGACCACATTCGACTCGTGCGCAAATGCAGGCTGATGGCGACTTGCTCGAGGCGTGGTGGGAGTGTCTGAGTCGTCCCTTCGGTCCTTTGCTGGAATACTGTCGTTCTCGTTCAAGACGAGGCTCGATATCGCAGCCATCATGGGGTTGGCGTGAGGCTAGGCGACAGTCAAGGATCCGAGCGACGGCGGAGTCACGGCCGCCCAGCTGCTGCGCATCCGGAGCGTTTGTTGAACAATACAACGATAATATGTGAACCTCGTCCTCTCACTACTACACCGTGACGGGAAAGACCTGGCAGAGTTGTCAAGGTGGTGGCGACGGACGGCGTCGGAGGGGTAGGGATACGGCGATAAGACAAGGATGTCCGGAAGACGAGGGTCAGGAACTGGAAGGCTGCGCGCGCCAACAATCCATGCGATCGAGGTAGTTGGCAGGCAAGGCCGCCCCAGATGCGAGGGGGGAAATGGCGACAAAGGGAACGCTGCTGTTGAGGTACTGATGACTCCTTCGACTTGAAGTCCGCCAGAATTTGCAAAGGGAGTTCAGATCCTGGATGAAGTCGATGATCTCTGACAAACTCGACGGCGCTGATGCAGTGGATGGATGGGAGGTATCGGGAAGTGGCAAGGCGGACCCTGGCGCTTCGATGCCACTGGCAGTGTGGAGTCGAGGAGCGAGGCAGATGACGAGGATGCCAGGCTAAAAGTGAAGGGCTGAGCGGTGTGTGAACGGATGGGTTTGGCGAGGTACTCGAGACAGCGTTGATCCGGGTGTGCACCACTGCAAGCGATGATGGGGAATGAAGTAGGTGTAGATCAGGGGGTGTATAGCAATTAGAATGGCGAACTATAGACAAGAAAGAAAGAGACGGCGATGAATGAGATGAGCGGGAAAATGATGATGATGATGAATTCATGAGCCCAAAGAGGACGGAGGAGAGAGTATAGAGGCGTGTTAAGCCGCAGCGAGGACGAGGTGCATGTGCGAATATGCGAATACTGCAGTGCTAGTGCCGTGTCCGTGTCCGTGTCCGTGTCCCTGCCTGCGCGCCTGTCGACACCTGGAAGAAGCCCCAAACTGACCTTGGAGAGGGGCGGCGCGCAGCGGTAGGGAACTGGAACTGCTCCTGAAAGGCGACACTGCAGCGAGTGGACAACTGCAGAGCCCTCGCAGTCGCAGTGGCAGTCGCCTCTAAACACAGTTCATGCCACGCCTGGAAAAGAGGCTAAATAACTGGGGCCCGGGGCATGATTGGGCGCTGGCCTGGGACGTGCGAAGCTGAGGGGGCTTGCCGCATCTTCGAGGCACCGGGAAAGGCACCAGTCACCACAGACTCGGCGGTCGGCGCGCTTCAAGTTCATCGAAAACTCGGCCAAGGAACAGTCGTGAAAGACGCTCGGCACCGGTGACTCTCCCACTGCATTGCAATGATAACGAATGGTGCAGTAATAGTGGTCGTGCTATTCAAGTGTTGGCCAAGGGACAGACAGGTACCTTTTATTCGCGTCCATTCCGCGTCCACAGGCACAGGCACAGGTACAGGCACTTCTGACTGCAACTCGCAGACTGTTAGCGCTGATGCACAACTTGAACGGCGCTTGCACCAGGCGATGGAGACGCCAGAGGCACCAAGAGCGGCAGCCAAACTCGAAACATACGGCTCCCTGCAAGATCCAGCGAACTGCAGCCTCATCTTCAACCCTCTGCACACCATCAACCGGCCTTCGCGGCCTTGGACCAACCCGTCAAAGCCCTCCTCGCCTCGCTCGATCTGGGCGTGACATCAGGCGCTGCCACTCTGACACTTCACTTCATCTAGTCTTGATGCACACCAGGACTATCCCTTACAGTGCCCGCGATGTCTCTCGGCTGCGCTCGCCAGTCACCCAACCCTTCGGCGCCCTTGCACCGACGAACAGAGTATACAGTCCGTCTGGCACCTGTTCTGCCAGCTCATCTATGATGTTGAGGCTTCCTTTCGGCCGCACATGATTGTTTCCGTTACACCACATCACGGCGTCGAACACGAACGACAGACGTCGGATGTGGAAAAGTCTCTTTTCCTGTAGCCTGCCAGTGTCTCCTCTGTTTCGCCTCAGGCTCTAGTACCCGCTTTAGTCCTGCAGCTGACTTCCGCTCGAGCCGTCCATACTCGCCGAAAGACCGCTGGGCACGCAAGGGAACCTGACCGTCCGCGCATGCAGTCCTATCAAACGAACCGAAACGTTAGAAGCCATCAACGGAAAGACTTGATTATTATTACGTGCAGTCAGACTTCCGTGTAAGGTGGGGAATTCGGTCTGATCTGCACCAGGAGAAGACGCAATGATGGTTTGCTCGGTTCAGGCACAGGCACCGCCACAGGCGCACGCACCGCTGGCCTCAGGTACACTACCTACCTTACTGTACGTTGTACCTCTAGGTAAGAAACGCCTCCTGTGCCTCGCTAACCATTGGTGTCCTCCATGTAATGCGCACGGACGCTTCCCAACCCCCCATAGGAAAAGTATCGGGTAACCGTCTTTTGCCAACACCAGTGTTCAGCTGTATACGTGTATGTCATGTCGATTGGTGGTCTGCTTAGCCGAGCGAGCTTCCATGTCTAGCAACTGGCACCTATCACAGGAATCACGGTCGACGATCTGTAGGAGATCTTATACACCATATTCGAAAAGCATATATGATCAACGGCTCGATTCGGATCGACATAAAGCCACCGCTACTATGTATACATACGGCCACTACGGTCGACGCAATGCTCTCGGGTGTTTCGCAAATGTATCGCAATGCTAGTCGTTAGACATTTCTTCTCAATGACATACTCCGTTAAAAAGCAATTGAACGATCCTTGCTGAGTATAGGAAGCCTCTATCCCAAAATAGATATAGCGCTTCGACCTTGCATAGCTGCGAGGTGGTCCGTGAGAGGTCATGTAGTTGTACTGTAGACCCGAGCATTCCGAGTTGGATGCTACAGCAGTATTGTAAATATGACTTTCTGTGGATTCCAGGTCATATTATACATATGGCCACTCCCAGCTGACCGTAGCCGGTAGGCTGGGCACCAGATAGTACTGATGGGACCTTACCCAACTACGACGTACTAACTTGAAGTAGGTAGAAAGATAGTTCGGCGTAGCGATCTGACAGCCTTGCCGGCGGGACACGGTGACCCAGAATCCCTCAGCCTTGCCGATGCCCGAGGGGCCCTACTGCGAACTTTGACTGCGCCTAGATGCACCACCACCCTCAACCGAATCTTGAATACCAGTAGAACCCTCTCATGCTCTCTACCCATAAACGCCCTCAATTGGCACGTTTGTGTTTCCTACTATGCACATTATATTTCTGTGCATCTGGCTTCAAGGAGTGTCTTAGCTGTCTGCGAGAAAAAGAGCGTGAACCCGTCCTACGAGGACAAGGCAGCGCGTTTTCTACGTCGTCGCAAGAGTCTCCCTCCGTTTAAAGAAGTGCTCGTCGTACATATTGAGCGCCATGACTACGTCAGCTCCTGCTGCGGGAACCTCTTCCTATATCGACATCGACTTTCTCTCATCAGACGACTTCTCTCCATATGCCCATGCCAACAAGCTTATCCTTGCCAGTAACAATCCCTCAGATCCCACCATTGACCTTACAACACCATTGTCACGTGTCTTGTTTGACCTTCAAGAGATCGACTCACACATCCACACGTTGACCTCCCGGTCGGCACTGGACATATTAACATACACCTCCACTCAGAATGCAGCCGCGCAACGGATCTTGTCCAAAGTCGAGGAGGAGCGAGCCCGCCTTACTGCCAGCTACGAACGATTAGAGCAGGAGGTGCTGGCGCGGCATCAACGAGCGGTAGAGGCAAAGGACACGGCTCAACGGAGCTGGGAAGTCCTCCGCATAGGACGCAGTGTCCAGAGAATCCTTGGGCAAGCAAGACAGCTCGAGATTCTCCTCGCAGAAGCCGGACTGGGAGGCGGTACCCCCAGGCTCGGCAAGGAAGACCATAACGCTCTTGTCCGAGCCAGTCTCGTCGTCCTCGCATTTCGAGATGCCATCAGCGGAAAGGAGGGAGACGAAATCTGTCGGGTCAATCTCGTCAAAACCTTGCGTGGCCGGGTATTCGAGGATGGAGAGGCCAGGATTCTTGATTTTGCCCGCCGGGTCGTCCGCGAGTTTTCCATGAGCACCCTCTCATCTGCGGCGACGGCGTCTGGGACTGGGGCTTCTACTACCACGACGACGCCGACGTTTCGCGAGACAGAGGATAGCCGTGCGCGGTTTACGAGTGCGGTGCATATTCTTTATCTGCTCTCACCTGCACCTCGGATCAGTGGGGAAAAGATGGCCAAGAATGATTTCGAGCCGGAATACCTGATTCGTGCATTGCAAGCCTATCTACACACGGCCATCACCTCCAGCGCTGCCTCGATCGGACG
This sequence comes from Exophiala dermatitidis NIH/UT8656, assembly GCF_000230625.1. Lineage (NCBI taxonomy): Eukaryota > Fungi > Ascomycota > Eurotiomycetes > Chaetothyriales > Herpotrichiellaceae > Exophiala > Exophiala dermatitidis. The sequence goes on along the minus strand of NW_008751648.1, from coordinate 1,336,297 downwards.
TGCTCTGGGCCAGCTACCGACACTGGACAGAGCCTTGCTGGAAGCCAGCGCGCGTTGTCAGAATGTGGTGGCGCTGGAGGTCCTGTTGCGTGGGATACACGCTCCTGAACATCCCCTGTTACAGGCACGCGAGACCAGTGACAACGTCAAGAACACGCCAGAAGATGAGCTTGACGACAGTGACAGCGACGAAGAAGATGAAGTGCCCATCTCCTCAGCCCAGTCGTCGGATAATTTCCTTACTCTCCTTCTCAACGCCCTTGATACTGCTTCGCTCCCATCCTATTTCTGGCGTTCTTTGGCCTCTTCTCTATCACCGCGGGTTTCCGAGATCCTAATTCGTGGAGGAGTTGCTGCTCGCACATTGCGAAGTCAACGCGACGTCATCCGAGCAGAAATACGGGACTGCGTGCTACATGGGTCGAAGTTGCCCCGTGGTATTGCTCTGGGAAATTCCAGTGCGACAGCAAAGGCTGGAGAGGCAGTGGGTAATTGGGAACGGGAGGCTGCTGTTATGGTTGGGAGCGTATTGGGTCCTTTAGGGCGGTAGGACTTTCGGTGATCATATCTCATCCCCACAAGTCTGTGATGCAGCCTTCCTCCCGATCGGCGCAAATGTTGCCGTCAAGAGTCGTTGGATGAGTGAAGAATATATTCATTCATTATACGAGGTCCGTATTTCAAGCAAGAGAACCAAGCGTCGGTTTCCCTTTTCCAAACAACGTTTTCTCCCGCTCTGGTTCGTCACTGTAATACATGGGCTTGCACATCATGGTATATCTGTTATACAAGGTTTCTGGTCATAGGTGCCACTGGCTGAATGTCGTCTATTGCCCTATCCCTCCACAGAACGGTGTCCTAGTCTCTGAATCATCCCAGCCATGAACTCTTCCCCCGACCTTCTTTCGCCTTCGCCGCAGCCTTTGCGTCGTCTCTCTGAATCTGGGCTATCGTCTGGTCTCGTTGGTATTCCATTACTCGCTTTTCCTTGAAATATTTGATCTAGACAAACCCAGACGACGTAAGTATGGATAACGACAAACGTCTGTGGCCAGTCATAACTCACCCAGCTTTTGGCACAATCTTTCTCATACTGTGCCACCTCTTGCGGGCAGACCTTCCTGGCCTTTTCGTCCTCTTTGATCGCATCCAGGATGTTATTCCGATCCAGGCAGTCGAAGAAGACATCGCGGGATTCGTAGCATAGTTCTCGGGCGTTGCGGTCGGGCGCCACGAAGCCGCCGTCCTTGGATTTGGGTCGCGCCGGTTCGGGCTGTGCTGGTGTAGAACTGCCCCCTAGCCAGGTCGGAAGTCCCCAAGCCATAGTTGGTATTGGTAGAACAAGCGGAGGAGGAAACGTCCGACACGCAGTTCAAGTTGCTTAGATCAGGTAGGTGGCTGAACGAAGCTGGCGGAGATGGTACTGATATACACCGAGAACAGCGCGCAGATTAGACTAGGAGTTTGCGAGTTGGTATGAGATCTGGTGAGACCTTTTCTTCCACGCAATGCGCAGTTGGAGTTGAACTGCGGCCTGGTACGTAAGGCTGAGGTCGCCGTCCACTGCAAGTTGAAGTTGGAGAAGCCGAGAGTTCACGTGACCGAGCATGGACCGACGACTTGTCATCAGTGACATGCGATAATGTTTGTCTCTTGGTTCTGTGGTTGTATAGACCATCCCTCTCAATAATCACCTCACTCAAGTCGGTATATGCTCTGACTGAAAGCCACAGCAAGCGGCAATGCTGAACCCTCAGGCACTGTTACCGCACTGCATTCGACCTATTTTTACGGGACGAACACAACAATAAGCGGATGCCACCGCGACGAAGAAAGCCACCTCGCGCAGGCGCTCTCACTGAACTGCCACCCCTAAGAATCATCCGCCTGATCATCCTCCTTCAACTGTGTTACTACGCGACAGCATTCATATTAATTCTATTTACGACTCTTGTTCTCGGTCAAAAGTTCTCGTTGGCCTTGGTTTTCGACTGGAAGAGCGTCAGAGGCGACAACACGATCGGCTGGACCATCGGGTTTCTTTGGGTTGTCAATGGCTTCATAATGTATGTATCACTACGCAACCGACTCCTTTCTTTTGCGACCAAAATAATTCCACTTATTATGTCCGCGGCTGACTCGCGTTTTGTACAGAGTAATACCAGTTCTTCTGCTGCTGTCGCGCTCCAAACTCGTCCCGGACTTCGCTTTGACGATCCATTTCATCCATTTCATCATTACCTCTTTCTACACAAAGTCTATACCCACGAATCTTCTTTGGTGGGCATTGGAAGCAGCCAGTGCCTCTCTCACTATAAGTCTGGGCGTGTGGGCATGTCGATATCGCGAGATGCAGCCTATCTCGTTTGGCACGGTCCCCGAGTCGAAGGCCGTGACGAGTAACTCAGCAGGGCCTGCGGACGAACATGTTCGCGGTGGTCCCGGCCGCGGAAGAAATCTAGACGCCGGACCGAGTTATGAGATGGTGACTGTGACTAAGGGTGATGAGAATGTATAGATTGGCACCGTCTCTTCCACCCGATTTTGAAATGTGAAGAAAAGAGGATATGGTTGCAGATTGGCACCGAGCACTTTCTGCCTGACACGTGCAGAGGTAGCCTGTACACTATCAAAAGGTGGTGGTCTACCCATAAAATCTTCACATGGTGGGGTTTCACCGTGGCCATTGGATGGTAGGCTCTGGAATGCCCGGCGCCCATGCTCATCTTTTCATAATGGCACTGTGTTGCACATACTAAATGACGTGCTTCGGAAAGGCCACAACATGAGCTGCTGCAACGATCACACTACCCATGGCAAAGCTGGTTTGCTCGAGCCACACTACCAGGCCCTGGACAAGATGCGTCAGCGACCAAGTCTCGCGGAGTTTCTGTTCGTTTAATCTGCATTGCATGTTGTTCCCCGAGCATGGAACAAATCCCCACAGTCCCAGCTTCCAACTTGGCGATCAGTCAAGCTCGAAAGCCTCATTGTCCCGGCCACGATGAAGATGGGTGTTCATCTCAGCATTCTTTGCTACTAGGCAACGTGGCTTGATCAAATCATCTCGTGGGCTGAACTTGGGCGCTTAAATGGCCATTCAATCAGCACATTGCGATAGGAGATCAGTGCGCAATCACGAAGACGAACAGCCGCTTGGAGATGAGGGAGGGTCAATACTAGACGACTTTGCAGGCAAATACCAGTTCGCGATTTTCTTTTGGTACTGTACTGCGCTGAACCAACACAGCAAATGAACTTCAAGACCCAGCTGAAGGCGGATGGACGTCCATTGCAGTGGCATATAACTACCTATTTACTGGCACATGGGAACAATACTCTCAACTTGTAATAATCGTCAAATAAACGAGCAGGGCACTGGCAATCGTTTTCGTTCAGACTCCAAGGGATCCTGCTGATCTCAGCTTGTCCTGTCGCATTCGGCATAAGGCTGCGCAGCGCAGCCTGTCAATTGACAACAATAGCATCAGGCGCTACAATTTCGTAAACACTGTGAGTCCTCGACCGAGTAAATGAGTGTGCTGTAACATTAACAAATTACACTGATATTTCCCCATCCTATTTTCCGCTCTCAATTGTCTTCCCGCTGCCAGTAGTATGTATATAATTGTTGTACCTATATTGTACTTCAGGAGGCAATACATACACGTGACAAGCCCTTGTGTTGCCCCGACAATCCACTCGATCAAGGAGATTTCCCAATCCAGTTAAATGTCAACAAAGGATCTACAGGCACCACACTGCACACCTCAGGGCTTCCAGTACCCATCCGCGACCGGCCATGCATTGCATACCAACAGTACAGAACGTACCTTGCAGTGTGACCGAGCTCGTCCAAAAGGACATCGGAGCATAATTGAAAAGCAACCAGCAATCAGCAACCAGAATAAACAATCACAATCACGATCAGCACAAGGTTGAACAGAAGGAGAACGAACCCAATCAGACTGAGCGACCTCGACCCTCAGAAACAAGATGTCTTACCTTTCGTCTTTCTCGTTGTCATCCGATGAGGAAGAAGATTTACCTGATCTCGCGGCGATTCTGGCTCCCAAACCACTCCTACCGACGAGCAGCGGTAGCGACAATGCTGTGTTGCGGAGGTCACCACGGCGGAAAGAGAAACAGCAGACGATACCAAACATATTCGGTGATGATGAGTATTGGGATGTTAATATCTCGCGATCGCCAGTGAAGAAGAATCAGAGACAACAACCTCCTGGAAGAGGAACAACTGGTGCGGGTGTGTCACGGTTGTCGAATGCGAGCCCACGGAAGAAGGATTCGGTACCGCAGTCCCAACCGCAATCGGAACCGAAACGGACTGGAAGTTCGAGGGGCGTGTGTTCTAGTGCCTCAAACCGGACTGTGTTAAGCCCGCTTGAAAATAATAACCTTGCATCTGCGCCATCGAAGAAATCGAACTCGAACTCGAACTCGTTATCAGCGGCGTCGCCGTGTAAACAAGGAAGGCAATATACCAATGATGTAGAACGCAAGAGGAACGATATCAGGTTGGTTTTGAGCGATCGACCTCCAAGTATTAGTGGTCGATACCAGCAGAGCGAGCAGGGCCAGGTCGACTTCTCGCTTGTTCCGTCCTTTGGGGCGATGGCGTTGGAGGAAAGGAATCCAGGTCTGATTCGGACGCAGCAGCAACCGGGAAAAAAGAAGGAGAAGAGTTTCGCTATCGACGTCGATGTCCGTGACAATGGTGATGACGACTCATTGCTGCTGTGCTCGGGGGAGGATCAACGTGGGCCAAACAAATTTATGGCAACGACACCGGCACCGATTGCTCCTGGGCGGCATCGTCAAGAGAAGTCTAGACCGGGGCGGTTCACCAGCGCCAGCCGATTCGTCTTGGCAGAGGCTCGATGCAATGACGATGAGAGCGATTCCATGGACGGAGAAGAGAACGAGGACGAGGATACAGATCTGAGTGGGTTCATTGTCGACGATGACGCCGAGCTCAGTTACCATGATTCCTCAGAGTCGGACGGCGGCTGTCCCGAGCAGGATGATGAGGATATGTTCTATGGGAAGAGGTTAACAACGAGACGACTCGTTGTGCCCGAAGCCACATCTAGGGAAGGCAGAACAAGAAGAAGAGGAAGAAGACTTGTGCGTGGTTCACCGGTACGGAAGGAGAACACAGGCGGGAAAGGCTACTCGGAGGAGTCAGAAGACGATTCAGGTCCAAACGAGGGCAACTTGAACACAAAGACGGCCAAGACTTTATCCAGAGCATTTCGAGACCTGGCTCTCGATCCTGGAAGTGGTCGCAGCGAAAATGTGCCTCGGGGAAAAGGAGAGGTTGAAGTCATTGATCTCACTTCATCTCCAGTTCAACCACCATCCAACTTGTTACAATCTGTAGACAATACCATCGAACCGAACAGACCACCACTACCGTTGTTGGGAGATCTTGGAGCAAGCGTGAAATTCGATCCACCCATGTCAAAGCCCGGGCTGTCGATACCATCAAAGACCATGGGAGGTGTTCCAAAGGTTGATCAAGACAGATCGATTGGCGACAACAAAGACGACAAGGGCGTCGAGTTCAATGCACCTCCGGCCACACCACCTCGGACGCCGCCCAAGTCCAAACTAAAGTCACCTTCGAAGCTGCTGTCCCCGTCGAAACGGCAGACGATCCCCCAGTCACCTCACCGTCAGAGCATGGATGCGTTTTGGGACCATAATGTGGTCAATGAGTGGAACGACGCATACTCGCCCAAAAAGGCGCCAGCTACAACATCTCCACGAAAACGTCTCTTTGTGCCCTTGGACATCTTTTCCGATATGGAGTTGGAATCGGAACCCGGAGAGACAAAGACCCATCAACATTGTGACAGCTCTACCGGGTCACTACCAAGTCCATGTTTGTCACCACGCAAGACCAGATCTCCGACAAAGCCGAGCCCCGAGAAGGAGCAAAAGAGACGTCTGTTGGAAGAGAAACGAGCGGCGGCGGCACGCAAGAAAGAATTCGACAATCGCAAAGGTCAAATGGCCATTGAACTGCTTCGTGAATTGGACGCCAATGTGGCCAACGGGCGACTGGGAGAATTGTCGGCGAGCACGGGCGGCGTGCGGGTTGTGTGGTCCAAAACACTCCGGTCGACAGCCGGGCGAGCGAATTGGAAAAGAACTGTGACGAAACCGTCAGGGTCACCGGTGAAAGCAGGTAACACAGCTGACGCAGCACAACTGGCAAGTGGTGTCAAAATCCAACACTTTGCCAGCATCGAGTTGGCGGAGAAGATCATCGACTGCGAAGACCGCCTGGTTAACACGCTGGCGCACGAGTTTTGTCATCTGGCCAACTTCATGGTCAGCAATGTCCGCGACCAGCCGCACGGCGCGTCGTTCAAGCAGTGGGCCAACAAAGTCACGGCGCATCTGAGACAGTCCAATGTTCCTGTTTGGCGCGACGTCCAGGTCACCACCAAACACAGCTATGTCATCAACCACAAGTATCTGTGGGTCTGTGTTGGTCGCCCAGAGAGGACCGCCGTCATGGATTATCTCAATTTGGGTTCGGAAGGAGGTTGTGGCGCCGAATACGGTCGGCATAGCAAGAGTATCGATGTCGAGAAACATCGCTGTGGGAAATGTAAAGGCAGATTGGTCCAGGTGCGGCCAATACCCCGAGCGAGTCCGAGAAAAAAGTCGAGGGTGGCTGGTGTTGATGTCGATGGCCGGTCAACGTCGATGTCGAGCAGCAGAGAAGGAAGCGCAGATACTGCATTGACTTTCAATTCCGGTTCGAGTTCCAGCACCCCTGTTTCTGTCTCTGATTCTGGTTCAATTTTGGGCTCTCGTAGTTCGAGTGGGCACAGCAAGAGCATGACCGGGAGTGATTCGTTGGACTCGATGGTCGAGACCATCGAACTTGACTGATTATTGATTATGTGATTGGTAATTGACAAGCCAGTTTGACTCGTGGATGGGTGTGTTTGGACGGCGAAACTGGTTGCAGGGGAATGTTCCTTTCTGAGAGCGTGTGGACCTGCATTCCGATCACATTGAGGTGATCTCGGGTTTCTTGTCTGGTCGATCACCTGGTCATGGTTATTGGGGAGCACTGATTAGTTCTTTTTGTTTTTGCGAATACCCGGTTGAGCTGCGGCGTTGTTAGGAGCTGAGCCGGTTTGGGTTTTATCGACCTGGACTGGATGGATTGTCTCAGATCTGGACTGGAGTTGGATGCACTGCATTGCACTCCATTGTATGTATTATTTCAATTCAAGGCGGCATTGTGTGTTCGTTTCCCCCTCTATCGTTGTGTGCTAGTGGAATCTTTCTTCGAGGAACTCGACAGAACAGACATTGTCGAACGTGTCCTAGATATTGGCAATGCCCAAGGTCAAGATTAATAATGAATCCCGAGCTGTCCAAGTCCAAAGCAACTTGAACCACCTTGCGGTCTGTCTGGAGACGATCAATCTGTCGTTTCAAGTATTCTGTGCCATCACACTTTCGACAGAAAAGGGGGAAAAAAGGAGCAACCAGGTCCGTTCTTTGGTGACTTGAAGTCCGCTCACGGATTCAAGTTGTTCTTTTCATTTTTATTTCATGCTTCTCCTCCACCAAACAAACTAAAATCAACAACATCCAGCGTCGCAACCACATGCTCCAGCAAATCCCTAGCGAAGGCCGTTTCTGTTTCCGCCGCTTGAACATCACCATCCCCGTTATTATTGGCGAATTCCTTCAATGGCACATTGATGCGCACGCAAAGATCGGTAGCGTGGTCTTGCAGTCTGACGAGAAGTTGGATCTGATGTACGAGAGATGACTGATGTTGTTGTTGATGTTGTGACGAGGTCAAAGGAGGGATTCCTCCTGGTGAGCGTGTGTCGTAGCTCACAATGGTTCCCTCCAGAACGTAGGCAGGATACGACGCAAGACTGGGCTTTTGTAAGTTTACACGCTGGGGACTGGACAGCGGCGCGGCGAGTGTGTCGATGCCGGTGATGACGTCGGTGAAATGGTATTTTGCTGCTTCGGAATCAGTGGTGGTTGTTCCAGTTCCATCGAGGTTCGAGTTCGGATTCGAGAGAGTTGATGTTGGTGTTGTTGATGTTGCTGGTTGGCCGCCATAGTGTTGAGGAGTTTGGTAGTCGTTGATTTCAAAGATGATGGATGTAAGCGTCGTGGGGGACAGGAATACTTCTTGATGATTCGGGATTTGGCGAAGGTCACTGGAGAGGAGGAGCAGGGGATTTTGTTAGCATGGCATTGATTGCGTTGATTGACTGGTGAGCAGAAAGAGATTCCTATCTTCTTGAACGAGGATCGTAGACCGCACAGGCAGCCAGCCAGCCAGCCAGCCAGACAGACACGCAGACAAACTCGCCCTGGTATTGCCGCCGACGATGCGTCGAATGCTCGCCGCATAAATGAAAAACATTCGGAATATTCAACAAACAACGACAGTGATGAATCTCAAAGCAGCGAGATAAGATAGAGAGACGAATAGACCAGCAGACGTATATCATACACGGGTCCATCTCATGGCTAGATAGATAGATAGACGAACAAACAGCCCAGCAAAACGTACAGTACGTACCTTGAATCAATAAGGTCCACCGGCAGCTCGACCGTCATGGCTCCTCCGTACAGCTCTCGTAGTCCATAGGCAGTAGGAACAGTCGGCCTGGACACAGAGGGATTCGAAGCCATTGTCTCTGATGTGGTTGTGTTCGTGTTGATGCTCAATGCGTTGCCAGCGTTTCCTTGTTGGTCACTTTTCGTTACTACTGTACCGATGCTGGACGTGATGGATCGATGGTTAAGACCGGTCTTTCCGGGTTGCCCAACGGTAGAAGATGTAGACGGGGACGGAGACCGTAAGTACCTAGGTAGGCATCAGTAGGCAGCAATGTCAATCAATGATTTGTTTCTGTCGGTACGGCCTGAAGCGCACTGCGTGTCGTGGTCTCCCAAGAGGTCGATGTTTCGCTCCGAATATTTCCACTGCATTCCGCAGCTGGAAAATCGCACTGCAGTCGAACCTCATAAACAACTCGAACGAAGAATTACAGTCCAACATATGCAAATATCGCCCGTCCATGTGAACACTTCCTATACGGTGTCTGAAGACCCGAAAGATAGCTGCTTCCTATCACATTTGATACTACAGTTATTTCATCATGATAGCTGCCGAGGATGGTCCGAATAGCAAATCTTTAGACTACGCGAGGCTCCAGCGGCGGCCTCCCAACGACTTATCCTGAAGACGTCCTCCAAGCCATAGACCGCTCTACAGATTACACCGGCGCAAAAGATGGTAAATTTCGGGAAACAACTGTATTGAATGCACGCTGTCCTCCATGCTACCGCCTTGCACGATGACTGGTCTTCTTGACCCAATTGCCGCAAATTAAACCAACCAGCCACAGCGCTCGCTAGACTCCGTCGATGCGTTGTATTACATTTCGAGGGACTCGCGGCAATCCAGGAGACCACTCAAGGCGACTGTGCAAGCCCATTTGAATCCGAACAACCCTTCTCAAATTGACAAAACAGCATTGATGCCTTGACTGCCTACAACAGGATCATGCCCGCACCAGAGATAAAAGCCATTGAAACATACAAAGCAATCTGCAGGGTGCCGATGTAGCTGGGGGCGGAGAAGCCGGCAGCAGCTGCATTGTGGCTCTTGGTGCTGCTGCTGCTTCCGGACGAAGAACCAGAGCTACCCGTGCCACTGGGCTGGGAGGTGATGGTGCCAGTGCCTGCACTACCAGCCTGGCTGATCAGAGTGGCGCATGATCCAGACGGGCTGGTCGGGGACTGCGTCGTGGCCGATCCGGAGAAGTCACAGGCAGAAGCACCATTGCCAGCTTTGACCTGCTGCTCGTAGTAGTTGTTGAGGGCCCAGCCGAGCTGTTGCTGAGAATTGCACATGCCATACGCGCCGTACTTGCCGGTCGTTCCATTGGCGGTAATACCGTCGCAAGTCCCGGAGCCCAAACCACAGACAATGCCGAAGAGATCACCCACTTCATCATCGTCAAGGTCCTTAGGCACGCAAGTCAAAGCATTGTACATGCATTCGCACAGCTCCTTGTTTGGTGTGGGGGGCAGGTTGGAGGATGCTTTCCAGTCCGCATCTACCGTGGGACAAGCAGCAGGTTTGGTGTTGGTGGGTGTGTAGTCGCTGGACTTCACTCCAGTTGGCGTGACCTTAGCGATTTGCGAAGACAAGTTCTCGAAATCGGTCAACGTGCTGACGGAGTTGCCACTCACACTGACAAGACCTTTTCCAGCGTATTAGTGGCTTTCCGAAAATCCCCTGTGGAATCGACTTACCATAATCATTTGCTTCTTGGAAATACATGTAGACGATACCACCCGACCAGACGCTTGTCATGTTGTCTCCGTACAAAGCTTGCACTTCGGTAAATTCCCGAGGTTGAACCTCGTTACATCCATACTCGGCAAAGAATACAGGCACATTGTAGGTTGCAAACTCTTTTGTGCGATCGGCGTATCCGGACTGCTGATAGTTGGAGTCTCCACACCAAGAGTAGATGTTGTAGCCCCAGAAGTCAATGGCATCTGCGCTGTCACCGCAGTCGAAGTAGTCGGCCAAGTCCACACGGATGTCTGCGTCGTCGTTGGTGGCATAGCCGACACCGATGGTGCGATAGTCCTGGCGTTTGATGTAGGCTTTCATGTCACGGACAGCAGCCTTCACAAACGCACTCGCATCCGTGTTGGTCGCGTTGTTGGAGACTTCATTGCCTGCAAAGAAACCCAGCGTGTTTGTGTAGTTTGCCATAGCATCGATGACAGAGGTGTACCGGTCATAGAGGTCGTCGTTCCACGTCGGGTCATCGCGGACGATGGACTGGCTGGGAGACGACAGGTCGGCAATGACATAGATACCAGCATCCGCTAGCATAGACATACATTCGTCATGGCTTTTTGTGGGGTCCAGGGCATAAACACGGATGGTGTTGGTGCCCAATTGCTGAAGGTATGGGATATCCCTCTTGCACGAGGTGCTGTCCGCAAGAGGATCAACATAGCTGGAGCCCGAAGTAGATCCTGTCCCATTGCCCGAGTATTCCTCTGTATATCATCCATCAGCTCATGAGGTAAAATAGGAGGTCAAGACGGTGGCGCACGTTGGTATGCAATTCCTTTGATGAAACTAAGGGTGGTCAGGTTAGCTGCGGTTACATTGAACGATTCATGGGCAGCACTCACAATTGGGTTCCATTTGTTTGATAGAAGAACTTGGAGCCCTGCACGGAGAGGAAAGTCAGGATATTGATCTCTTTGCGGAGAGTGGCCGCGCAGAACATACTTTAATGACAATAGGGTCTACATCAGCATAAGCACCCTTGAGAAAGAAAGCAGCGCTTGCCACAGCGGCAGCGACGGCAGTGAAACTCTTCATGGTGTTGATGAATGACGATGAGAGATGTTATCAAAGCGAGGACGTAGTGGTTCGACTTAAGTGTCTGCAATGCGCCAAAATTGATGTTGTCTCTTTTCGCTGGGGAGCGAGGGCAAAGACGAGTCTCTGCCCAAACAAAGGCAGGAACGGACGGCGATAAGTTCTCAAGTGAACGAGTGTCACGAAGGTAAATACAAAGAACGTGACCAGAAACACTGCACCAAGAATAAATGCGAGGCTGCACAGAGACTCTCGCCGTGTACTGGGATGGTAGGAGGAAGGGGGAGGAGAGTGAAGATGAGGTAGTAGTCGTACGCGCAGTGAGACGAGGGCCAGGGATGAAACGGCGAGATGATAGCACAGTGCAGTTGCTGTTTGCGCAGTTTAGTGATGAGCGGTGCAGTGGTGCCCGCCGCAGCCGATACCCACCGGTGCCCACTACTACGACTCAGGGCCACCCACTCCCAGGGGCAACCAACGACCATCACTACAGGAGTGGTACCTAGGCTCCTTAGGCTTCAACACGTTCACTCCAGGTGGAATCTGCGCTGGATGTGCCAGTGCAGAGGCGCAGCAGCGTGGGAAACGTCACCACCGACAGGACTATTATTTATTTACCTTATTGTAGGGGAAACAGCAGGCTGTAGGGATCCCCAGGCCTAGGACCTGCTGCACCTCCTGTTCCCGAGCCATCCGTTGACAGCTTTCAAAGGTGTCTCCCACGAACTGCAGTACTGTTCACTATAACGGCGCCTGCACCTGGGTGACGACCCCCTACCCTCCTAGGTACCCGGGCCATATCCAAACAATCCCAGAACCTCTCACCGAGATCCAGAGACTCGGTATCGTCTGGGCCCTTCAGTCTGTGCTGTTGTTTCTATCTGGCACCGGAATCAACGCAGTCTGGCTCATCCATCCGGCTTCAAAAATTTGCCGCAGATCTATGTTTGTGTTCATACTTGATGCTGGCCAGCTATTGCCAATCACGGTTAAATATTTGCAGCCGCACAAATACCGTGACAACGCGTCCTCTCCGCCTCGCTGCTCCCTCTCTTTTCCGCCTCGACCAATGACACTCTGCTGGCAGTCTGGATCTTTTAGCTTTCAAAACCCCTGATCCGTCGACGATGTTTCCTTTTACAACGTAAACTGCAATCCGACCGTGGTCGAGATTCTGTCTGTGTTTCCTCGTTTACAGGAGGGGTTGAACCAGCAGGCTTTCGCTGTTCCTCGTAGGAGCGCACTGCATGATGCGTAGTCGTGTAAAATGCTCCTTATACTGCAGTGTAACTTGATCGGGGGTGTAGTCCTCGATATCTCCTAGTTTCACACGATCGCCTATGATCCTACTACAGTGGTAGTAGTCGAGCATGTCCTTGCAACTTGGCGACACGCTATTATTGCTATTAATCTCGGTTTTTTCTATTGGCCATATTGATGTCGAACAGTATGTAGCCTACCGAAGCCGATTTGTCTTTCCTAGTTTCGCTTGTCGGCAGAAGCAAAGGTGCGAAGCTGGTCAACCCTCTCCAGGAGAAACGAATCCGCGAATCCTTCGACTGACATGGGGAACAAGCCAGGAGCATGGCCAGCCTTGCCAGTCACATGACTGAAGGTGTTGCATACAGTACCTAAAGGGGTTTGATCCGGGAAGCGATACAGCAGACGGTCGCATACTAAATTAAACACAATGCTGAACCGCGCCCTTGATGTGAGTATGAAACTGCCTCCGCATCATAGGAGGTTATCGTCCTGCGGCATGACTTCTCTAGTGAAGGAGATTTCGCTTTTCTCAGGAGTTGCGTCGCATAAAGTATGGTTGTATTACCACGTTGTTGGGAGTACCTTGAGTCGTGGACTCCCATCTCTCTGAGATGCCAAATGGTCCCTGTGGTGGTACTTGACAGGTTTATTTAGCCTTCTAGTTTGTTACGATGTGATGTCCTCCACAAGGGAAGCTATGATAAAAGACCTCCAAGAGAGCTGAATAAAGTTGATATCGATATCTGACCATAGGGCTACCTGGTCTCATGCACCAATCAAGGCAATCGAAATAACCCATGGTGCAACAGAAGGTTGATTAGCGTGCCTGTAGTGGCCATGGTCGAAGAATTCTTCGCAGATGGTTCTCGTCCTGGGAAGGATTGACTGCTTTGTCGGGTTGCATCGCCGGTGATGGTGATACTAGCTGGAGTCCGATTGACACCGTCTAAATACAGCCTTTGAAGACTCACCGCGGAACTGATCGCTTGAAGGGACGATGAGTAATTCTCGATAGCCCAAGGTCCAGGATGCGCCCGAACTCAGGGGGCTTCTTCTGTATTTCCATGATACTGAAGCTGTTCAGCCTCGCCGTTGTAAGTAGCGACCCAGAGGAAGGCGACATGCGTGGTCTCGTCACAGAATACTCCCAATCGCTCTTACTTACGCCCTGTATCTGGCTGAATAAAATATATGATGTGGAAAAGTCACTGGTGCCAGTCATGACCCAATTCGAGGGCGAAAGAGGTCCGTGGGCGTTCCGTCTTCACGCAGTTAAGAGAACTTGGCTGGCTTCACAGCGAACTCGAAGGAGCTCGCAGCTAGGCTAGATGCTGGGAATGCGGAAATGAGGTTGTGAGTCTCTAGTGCATAGGTAGGCTTGTGCACACACGTGCCTTCAGAGATAGTCTGATCTTCCTATACGGCCAGAGTCCTCTGGCACATCTGCAATATTGTACAAAGTACAGCACACGCTACGAGTAACAATTCTGTTCAAGTTGTACACTGGACGAAGAAGCGACGTTTCACAGCAAAGTGCTCCTCCCCAGTCTACAACTGACACGTGATGATGTAGGACAGCCTCCGCGATTGGTAGGCCGATCAAGGGACGTTCAAGGGTACAACGTACGACTACGAGTAGTAGTCATTTAGCTTTCTCGCAAGCTGGATGAAACGAGCATGAATCGGCCGTTGTTCTCTGTCACAAGTTGTCGGGCCTCGCGGGTTTGCCACAAGTAGATAGGCAAGAAAATAATGCCAGATTATCCATCGTTGGTGTTGGGTGATAAAAAGAAAACGCATCATGCATGTCTCACCAAAGAGGGTCCCTAGTCGCAAGATCTGCTACGAGCAAGCCTCGAGGTCTCCAGATGTGTCTCGGCCCCCGAGGAGCATGGACCTTCGGTAGAAAGTCAAAGGTGGACGAGACGATCTGACACGCCATCAAGCTACAGTCGAATTTGCTGGTTCGCTCGAATTTGATTCTTGGGTCGCTGACCGTGTCAGAAATGATTGCGGGTAGCGGCCGGGTCTCCTCTTGGTTCGGCCACCAGCAAATCATGTCGTCTTGAAGTATTACGGGCCTCCTGCACCCCAAGACAGGGACATGGAAGAGTAAAACCATACAACGACGCCGGGGGTATCTTTCGTTAGTGCGCTCTCGCTAAACTTTCCCGAATTGGCCGCCAGCTTAGTCAGGATCAGTAAAATGACAGTACAGTACCTGTTTCGACAACAACTGCCACACTAAAGCGCAAGAAATGTGTAATACGCTAGTGCCAACTGGGAAAGGTGGAAAATTATTACGCGCTACTCTACTTATGTACTAGTGTGCCACTAACGAAAGATTGCCCAGAGGTGTTGTATGCAGAGTAATTAAGATAGGGCTCCGCCGCTGCGGCAACTTTGTAGTATCTCACGAATCGCAGCTCAACCCCCTGAGCCCGCCGCGCGCCATTGTGTTGATGGCGCTCAAACCTGTCAACCTTAAAAGGCATGTCGCCACAGCCACACGAAGCCATCCCCTGGCTATTGTTTCCCACAAAAGCTTGTTTCGTTCATAATGCGTTGTATTTGGTGCATGGAAGGCTTCGGACTCTTTGTGCTGGCTTGTTTGTTCCGGGCCACACCGAGGAGCTTCGAGCGCGTGCCCTAGGCGGCCTGTGCTCATTCATAACGAGTGTCAAATCACGGCTCGAAAAGGAACAGAAAATTCGCACGCTCATCATGATATGGAAGAATATACGGGCCCAGAAGTGCATGAAAGAGTCTCCTTCCGGAATCTCTCAATTCCGTGTGCTTTGCCACGCACTTACTGCACATCGTTATCCGGCGCTCCACCCTCGTCAATGGCTGGATGATCGGGGGGCAAGGCCCACCAAATGGAGGCCACCGCAAGCAGATGCTGGTGCAGCATCGTGTACAACGTTATCGTACGCTTTTTTAAAGGAAGTCAGATAACCGTCATGGTCACTGCAAGCATTCGTTTGGGTCGGGCAGCATTCAACACTCAACAAAGTAATAGAACTCTTGTGGATAGCATACTATGAGGCGTCAAGTCCATTGTTAGTAGCTGTGTTCCTTGTAGTATGAGGAGGGACGAATTATGCAGGAATGCCTGTGTAGTCTTTTCATGTGAATACTTTTAGTTTGGCGTTCTCAGTCAGAGGAACCTTCTGTACCCCAGCACATACCTAGGTACAGAGTGTATACCTGCAAGTCACCAGTAGTAGCTGACGATACGGCACTGACTTCCAATGCAGTGGTGCTCTAATTGCTACATACTGCAACTTGCATACTTTAATACTCATCATCATTTAAGATCGTGTCAAGTGTCCGCAGCTCCCGGGTAGTTCGAGACCAGGCGACGGGTAGCTGCATTTGCCATATGTTTCGTTTAAAAATATCCGACATGCACTTGCGATCTGCGACTCCAAACGCCTCTGCTTCCAAACGCGGGTTGTGTAACCATGGTACAGAATGATGATTCAAGGATTGTGTCTCGCGATAGTGAGGAGGCCGGCGATGGCTGGCCTCATCCTGTTGACTGCGTCCCGAGATCGACCACATTCCTAGGATCATGCAGTGGTTGTCAACAGCAGCTACCTCGATACCAAGCAAATTATATGTGTGGCAAACTTCTTGATCGTCAGCATCAAGCGCATAGCCACACGGCAAGAAACACAGCAGATCCCAGCCACGAACCTGCCATATGTTCAGGGGAGGTTGTCTGATCCTGGAAGCCAGGTGCCGGAGATAGCACTCTTGGCCGCACTACGGCGGGTTGCCAGTCCGTAGCGTAACAAGCGATGCTTCTTAACGTGGATGGATGACGCTGGAGAAGGATTCGCAATCAAGGCATGAACAGCGAATCACGGCATGGGACGGACAAGCTGCGGTGGTTCTGTGCCTAATAGCCTTCAGACTCAGGGTGGATTGCACTCGGGGCGACGGGGCCTTGAGCGAGGATTGTCTGTGTGCGCGGGCAGTCAACAACATTTTTTTTCTCGCTTTGTCCGCGTTTGTTGAATTGGTAGCCTGTGACTGTATGCCAATAAGCCATAACTTTGTTGTAAGTAGTGTTCTGGAGAGGTCACCGCGTTCAAGCAAGCTAGATGAACAGCATGCAATGTCGAGCTGCAGATCTGGCTGGTGGCGAGGCGAGCATCACTGACTGTCTCTCCTGGTGCCAGGGTGCTACGACTGCTGAAGTTGTATGCTGCGCTGCCCCTTGTTTGCATCCCGGGCCTCTTCCTTGATGAGCAGCTGTCACGCATGCCCGGAACAGGACACGCTAGACCTGATCTAAGCCTAAAGCCAGTTTAGGGGCGCTTTTAGGCACGCCCTCTGCGGCTCCCCTGCCCCAGCGCCCCTCTAAAATCAAAACCCACCCACTCAGCCGTTCCAACTAAGGCTGGTATCTTGCTAAGCACCTGGGCCATCCAAATTTCTGGCCGTCGCACGCCCCCAGTCCCGAAACAAGCAGCACAGCACCACAGCTGGCAGAGGCAGAGAGGTACTGGGCACCGGCACTCTCAGAGCTCCGCCTGCTCCCCTTCACTTGCCCGCCAATCCTGCTTTTCCTTGGTTCCTGTTCTCGCCTCCTCCTGTTCAAACTTGAACGAGCCTTGCCTCTCCATTCTGTCGTTTCTTTTTCAAATCTTCTCCTATCGCTTTCTCCCCTTCACTCGCTTCTATCGCTGCGAGGACAGGCAGGTGCATAGGGTCGCTGTTGTTTACAGAGGTCCTAGGGAGCTATCAAGCCTGGGAAGTGGTCAGCCTTCACTGCAGCCAGTCGACAAGCCACGCCTGCCGTGAACGCGCGCTCTGCAGCTGCATTGGCTGAGCAACCAACGCTCTCCCCCTTCATTCGTTTCACAACAACCACCACCGCGACACCAGCATCCTCTTCACCTGCGATTTTGACGTTTGTTTCTAATCGTCTACCCGCCACCGTCCTGTTCAACCTCAGGACAGACAAGCCGGCAGCTTGGCGGTCATTCTAAGCAACGTTTTTCACCATCATTTCCCTCGGCGCTCCTCCTAGGAAGACATTCGCTGCTCATAACTGCCTCATCGCATAATATCACCACTACTTCAAAAACCACAGATCTTGTATAGTCAAAAGAGGCTGGTTGATGGGACTGTTTTAAGGTATGTTGCAGGAAAAGGGCGTTCGACGAACTCCAAGGAGCTACGGGCCTCTTGAAAAATGACGGCTGCTAACACTGCGACCCTTTAGAAATCTCGCTCAACATGTCTGGTCATCCTCCACCCCAGCAGGGTCAGCATGACGATGGCTATGGCCAGCAACCGCACGGTAACGATGCCTATTATCAAGATGACAATGGGTACCATGATCAATATGACTATGGTCACAATCAATATGGCGAAGGCTATTATGATGAATCGTAAGATCGTCATTCACTCTATTTAACAATGCTTGGCTAACTCGGATGTGCAGTGGCTACTACAACGCAGATGCCTCGAACCCCTACCACAACGACGGCGGTTACTATGAAGGTCACCAAGGCTACCAAGACGATTACTACGACGGCCAGTATTATGATCAAGGAGCTGCAGGCCAGCAACAATACCAAGGTGGTCAACGCCCAAGACGCCGTGGTCAGGATTCCGAGGAAGATTCCGAGACTTTCAGCGATTTCACCATGAGATCGGACATGGCTCGGGCCGCCGAAATGGATTACTACGGCCGGGGCGACGAGCGATACCATAGCGGTTATGAAGGACAGGGAGGCCGTGGCTACAGACCGCCCTCTTCACAGATCTCATATGGTGGTAACCGATCTTCTGGTGCCTCGACCCCGATCTACGGCATGGATTACAACAGCACTCTGCCTGCTGGCCAACGCTCCCGCGAGCCCTACCCAGCCTGGACTTCGGATGCGCAGATTCCCTTGTCAAAGGAGGAGATTGAGGACATTTTCCTCGATCTCACAGCCAAATTCGGCTTCCAACGGGACAGCATGCGTAACATGTACGATCACATGATGACACTCCTTGACTCGAGAGCTTCTCGCATGACGCCTAACCAGGCCTTGTTGTCTTTGCATGCCGACTACATCGGAGGTGACAACGCCAACTACCGCAGGTGGTACTTTGCGGCTCATCTGGACCTCGACGACGCAGTCGGGTTCGCCAACATGAAACTCGGAAAGGCCAATCGTCGAACTCGCAAGGCACGAAAGGCCGCCGCCAAAAAGGCAAAAGAGAACCCAGAAAACGAAGAACAAGTTCTGGAAGCCATGGAAGGGGATAATTCCCTTGAGGCTGCTGAATACCGCTGGAAGACGCGCATGAACAAGATGTCCCAGCATGATCGCGCTCGGCAAATTGCGCTTTACCTGCTTTGCTGGGGTGAGGCCAACCAAGTCCGTTTCATGCCTGAGACTCTTTGTTTCATCTTCAAATGCGCGGATGATTACCTCCACTCCCCTGCTTGCCAGAACCGCGTGGAGCCGGTCGAAGAGTTCACCTATCTGAACAACGTCATCACGCCGTTGTACAGCTACATCAGAGATCAGTGCTACGAGATCATCGACGGCAAGTATGTTCGGCGCGAGAAGGACCACAACAAGGTCATTGGGTATGACGATATCAACCAGCTATTCTGGTACCCTGAGGGTATTGAGAGAATTGTCCTCGAAGACAAAACTCGGCTCGTTGATCTGCCTCCTGCCGAAAGATATCTGAAGCTTCACGAGGTGAACTGGAAGAAGGTCTTTTTCAAGACGTACAAGGAGACCAGATCCTGGTTCCACTTGGTCGTCAACTTCAACCGTATCTGGGTCATCCACTTGACAGCTTTCTGGTTCTACACGGCTTTCAACTCCCCAACACTGTACACCCACAAGTATCAGCAGCAGCTCAACAACAAACCACACGCTGCTGCTCAGTGGTCTGCTGTTGGATTGGGTGGTACGGTGGCGACATTGATCCAGATTATTGCAACTCTATGTGAATGGTCGTATGTGCCCCGAAGATGGGCTGGCGCTCAGCACCTAACGAAACGACTCCTCTTCCTGCTTGGTGTCTTCGTTATCAATATCGCGCCCAGCGTCTACATTTTCGGATTCAGCCAGACGTCAAAAATTGCTCTGATCCTCGGTGTTGTCCAGTTCCTCGTTGCTCTGGCTACGTTCTTCTTCTTCTCGATCATGCCACTTGGTGGGCTGTTTGGAAGCTATCTCACAAGGAACTCTCGCCGCTATGTTGCCAGTCAGACCTTCACGGCTTCTTACCCCCGGTTGAGAGGCAACGACATGTGGATGTCTTATGGCCTTTGGATCATGATTTTCGCTGCAAAGTTCTCGGAATCGTACTTCTTCCTGACGCTGTCATTCCGAGATCCGATCAAGATCCTGTCTTACACCAAAATCCGCCACTGCCAGGGTGATGCCATTCTCAAGACGTACCTCTGCAAGTACCAACCACAGATTCTGCTTGGCATCATGTTTTTCACCGATTTGATCCTGTTCTTCTTGGATACCTATTTGTGGTACATCATTTGGAACACGGTCTTTTCAGTGGCGCGGTCTTTCTATCTTGGTGTTTCCATCTGGTCGCCATGGCGAAATATCTTCTCGCGACTGCCCAAGCGTATCTACTCGAAAATCCTTGCCACGACTGACATGGAGATCAAATACAAGCCAAAGGTGCTGATCTCGCAAGTGTGGAACGCTATTGTCATCTCTATGTACCGAGAACATCTCTTGGCCATCGACCATGTGCAAAAGCTCTTGTACCACCAAGTGCCGTCAGAACAGGAGGGTAAGCGCACCCTTCGTGCCCCGACCTTCTTCGTGTCACAAGAGGATCACTCCTTCAAGACCGAGTTCTTCCCAGCTCAGAGTGAGGCCGAACGTCGTATCTCTTTCTTCGCGCAGTCTCTCTCCACGCCTATACCAGAGCCGCTGCCCGTGGACAACATGCCAACTTTCACCGTCCTCATTCCTCACTACAGCGAGAAGATCCTCCTCTCATTGCGCGAAATCATTCGCGAGGATGAGCCATACTCTCGTGTCACACTTCTAGAGTACCTGAAGCAGCTTCATCCGCATGAATGGGACTGCTTCGTCAAGGATACCAAGATTCTTGCGGATGAGACCTCCCAGTTCAATGGCGACTACGAGAAGTCCGAGAAGGATACCGCAAAGAGCAAGATTGATGATTTGCCGTTCTACTGCATCGGTTTCAAGTCTGCTGCTCCCGAGTACACACTTCGAACTCGTATTTGGGCTTCACTGCGTTCTCAGACTCTCTACCGAACGATCTCCGGTTTCATGAACTACAGCAGAGCCATCAAACTGTTGTACCGTGTCGAAAATCCTGAGGTGGTTCAAATGTTCGGTGGTAACTCTGACAAGCTTGAGCGCGAACTCGAACGCATGGCTCGCCGGAAGTTCAAAATTGTAGTGTCGATGCAGCGTTATGCCAAGTTCAAGAAGGAGGAACGCGAAAACACCGAATTCTTGCTCCGCGCCTATCCCGACTTGCAGATCGCCTACTTGGATGAAGAACCCCCGCAGAATGAAGGCGAGGAGCCACGACTCTACTCTGCTCTTATTGATGGCCACTCGGAACTCCTCGACAATGGCATGCGACGACCGAAGTTCCGCGTTCAGCTTTCTGGCAATCCTATCCTTGGTGACGGCAAATCTGATAACCAAAACCATGCCATCATCTTCTACCGTGGCGAATACATCCAGCTTATCGATGCTAACCAGGACAATTACCTGGAGGAGTGCCTGAAGATCCGAAGCGTGTTGGCCGAGTTCGAGGAAATGACCACAGATAATGTCTCACCATACACTCCTGGAATCAGTCAAGCCAAGGCCAACCCTGTTGCTATTGTCGGTGCTCGCGAGTACATCTTCTCCGAAAACATCGGTGTCCTTGGTGACGTCGCTGCTGGTAAGGAACAGACTTTTGGCACGCTCTTTGCTCGTACCCTGGCGCAAATTGGCGGCAAGCTCCATTACGGCCATCCTGATTTCCTCAACGGCATTTTCATGACCACTCGCGGCGGTGTTTCCAAAGCTCAGAAAGGCCTTCACCTCAACGAAGATATCTACGCGGGTATGAACGCTCTGATCCGTGGCGGACGTATAAAGCACTGTGAATACTACCAGTGTGGCAAAGGTCGTGATCTTGGCTTTGGCTCCATCCTCAACTTCACTACCAAGATTGGTACCGGTATGGGTGAACAGATGTTGTCTCGAGAGTATTACTACCTCGGAACTCAACTCCCACTGGACCGCTTCTTGTCATTCTACTACGCCCATCCCGGTTTCCACATCAATAACATGTTCATCATGTTGTCTGTGCAGATGTTTATGATCGTTCTGATCAACCTGGGAGCGCTGAGGCACGAGACCATCGTTTGTCACTACAACCGCAATGTGCCAGCCACCGATCCGCTGAAGCCTACTGGTTGCACGAACCTGACGCCAATTATGGACTGGGTCGAGCGCTGCATTGTATCCATCTTTATCGTCTTCTTCATCTCCTTCGTCCCGTTGGTTGTACAAGAATTGACTGAACGTGGATTCTGGCGCGCGGCTACTCGTCTGGCTAAGCACTTTGCCTCAGCCTCGCCAATCTTTGAGGTGTTTGTCTGTCAAATTTACGCCAGCTCGATTCAACAGGATCTCTCCTTTGGCGGCGCTCGTTACATCGGTACTGGTCGTGGTTTCGCCACCGCCCGTATTCCGTTCGGAGTTCTGTACTCGCGCTTCGCTGGGCCTTCGATCTACCTGGGTGCTCGGTCGTTGATGATGTTGCTGTTCGCAACCATCACGGTCTGGGGAGGATGGTTCCTGTGGTTCTGGTTCTCTCTATTGGGTCTCTGCATCTCGCCTTTCATATTCAACCCTCACCAGTTTGCCTGGAACGACTTCTTCATCGATTACCGAGACTACTTGCGATGGCTCTCCCGTGGCAATTCGCGTTCGCACGCTTCTTCCTGGATTGCCTTCTGCAGACTGTCGCGTACGCGTCTGACAGGATTCAAGCGCAAGGCCCTTGGCTCTCCGTCTGAGAAGCTATCTGGAGATGTTCCTCGGGCACACTTCACTAGCTTCTTCTTCAGCGAGATCGTGGGCCCCTTCGTGCTCGTTTGCCTCACGCTGATTCCCTATCTCTTCGTCAATGCGCAAACAGGTGTCACTGCCGACGTCAAGCCGGCCACGAACTCTCTTATCCGTGTGGCAATCGTGGCGTTTGGCCCCATTGCTGTCAATGCTGGTGTGCTTGCCGGTTTGTTCGGCATGGCTTGCTGTATGGGTCCCGTCCTGAGCATGTGCTGCAAGAAGTTCGGATCTGTTCTTGCTGCCATCGCACACGCCGTCGCAGTCATCATGCTCTTTGCTTTCTGGGAGGTCATGTTCTTCCTCGAGGGATGGATCTTCGCCAAGGCACTACTGGGCATGATTGCCGTGGTCGCGATCCAGCGGTTCGTGTACAAACTGATTATTGCTCTTTGCTTGACCCGAGAATTCAAGCACGATTCGTCCAACATAGCTTGGTGGACTGGCAAATGGTACTCGATGGGTTGGCACTCGATGTCGCAACCGGGGCGCGAATATCTCTGCAAGATCACGGAGCTCGGATTCTTCGCCGCCGATTTCATCCTTGGACACACCATCTTGTTCATCCTCTTGCCAGCCCTCTGCGTTCCTTACATCGACAAATTCCACTCGGTGATGCTCTTCTGGCTGCGTCCCAGGTATGTGATTTCCTTTCCTGGCACCTTCAGTGCAAAATGCTAACAAAAATCAATAGCCGCCAAATTCGTCCACCGATCTATTCCATCAAGCAGTCTCGTTTGCGCAAGAGGCGTGTCATTCGCTACGCCATGTTGTACTTCCTCATCCTCATTGTGTTCATTGTCCTCGTCGTTGGACCCGTCATTGTGCGCAAGTACATCAAGGGTCTCCCTAGCATCCCGATGAAACTGCTTCAGCCCACTGGACAAAACAACAACGACACAATGACCGGCATCACCGGTTCTGCTCTCCTCAATTTCGGACAAGATGCTACGGCCGCCGGTACGGATGCCGCCGCTGCAGCTGCCACCACCTCGTCAGACTCCAACGATCCTTTCAGCTTTGGAGGTGGCAGGTTCGTTCGATGGTAAATACCGCGAGCTTAACTGCGAAGCGGTGCCAGTATACATTGCTGCGAAGAGGAGTTGCATGACACGGCAGAAACGGTGGAAGATCTGTCGTTGGAACGTGGCAGGGAGCAGCACCCCATGACAAGTAATGAACGAAACGGCATAGACGAGCAGCCTTTCACAAAACAGATAGGTGCTTTTGCAGCAGGGGTTCTTTTTTCTTTTTCTTTTTTTACTTGTGCACTGTGGCAATCATTGGGGAGTGGCGCTGAAGTGATTGGAACATGGTTTACTTTGTGTTCGTTAGAATAGCCGTACTGTACATGAAGGCAATGGTCAATTTGCAAAAGTCGGCAAACGATGATACTCGACTCCTGGAGCCCGTGCTCGTCTCTCTGGATAATGGTACTGTATAAACTACCTATAGTAGCTGCCTGGTAAGATGACTGTTTGAGAGTCTGGGTGGGAGTGGTCGGAGATTGGATTTCCCCTTTTGCGTAGTCACGTGATCTGTCGCGCTGCCCGATTCCTCTTCCAATTTGAACGTGTCAGGGCGGGCGGCGCGCCGAACTTCTTCCCCAGTGTAAAGGGCAAAGCGATGCGGTCCGAGTCGTGAATTGTGAACTTTCGCCGCAAAACTTGACCATTTCCACCACGTTTCAGCGTCCCTGCCCGTTTGCCGAGTTGAAGCTCATGCTGCTGTGGCAAGATGGAGTTCCAGGACGCCCAAGTCTATCTCAATAACCTGGTCAATGTGACCTCGACGCAGTTCCATAAGATCCCTGGGTCGGCCATATTCCTGCGTTATGTCAAGTCCAGCTACCAGAACGACCCTGTCCGCTCCGCTGTTGAGCTCTTCCTCGTGCTCTTTGCTATCCGATATCTGCTGGCCCCCAAATACTCGACCAAGCCTAACTATGTGAAGTTGTCGGAAGAGGTGGGTTTACACTGGTCTCTCTGGCTATATGGGACCTTTGGACTGACTTGGAGCCAGGAGATCGATGAACTCGTGGACGACTGGACGCCCGAGCCTTTGGTGGCCAAAATGACGCCTTTCGAAGAGGCGGAACTGGAGAAGCGACCCGTAATCGTCGGGTGAGTCGTACCAGGCAGCAACTTTGGGGAATTAACGCTGATGCATGACTTAGCCCAAGCGGTCCTCGCTCGAAACTTGCCAACGGGCGTACCGTGACCAATCTGGCATCATACAACTTCTACAACTTCGTGTCGAACGAAAACCTGAAAGAGCGGGCTATACAGACGCTGCGGACATATGGGGTCGGCCCCTGCGGGCCTCCCGGCTTCTATGGCACGCAAGATGTGCACATGAAGATTGAGGCCGATCTTGCGGCGTTTCTGGGCACGACGGCTTGTATAATATATGCTCAAGCATTCTCTACGATATCAAGTGTGATACCCGCGTTCTCCAAGCGCGGGGATATCATCGTCGCCGACAAAGCGGTGAATTATGCGATCCGCAAGGGAATTCAGATCTCCCGGAGTGCAGTGAGGTGGTACGAGCACAACGACATGGAAGATCTGCAAAGAGTGCTGGCCAAGGTGACCAAGGAGCAAGCCAAGAAGCCATTGACTCGGCGGTTCATCATCACCGAAGGCTTGTTCGAGAATGTGGGCGACATGGCTGATCTGCCTAAAATCATTGAGCTGAAGCTCAAGTACAAGTTCCGGCTGATCCTCGACGAGACCTGGTCGTTTGGTGTACTGGGAAGAACGGGGCGAGGCCTGACAGAACACCAGCACGTCGACGCCGCCGAGGTTGACATGATCATCGGCTCCATGGCAGGGCCATTGTCGGCTGCGGGTGGCTTCTGCGCCGGCTCGGATGAGGTTGTGGAACATCAACGATTGTCGGCGGCCTCGTACACGTTTTCCGCTGCGCTTCCCGCTATTGCAGCGGTGACCGCGAGCGAGACGCTCATGATGCTGCAGACGCAACCCGAACTGTTTACGCAGTTGAAGGAAAACATTCGAGCCATGTGGGCCCAACTCGACCCGCGGAGTGATTGGATGTACTGTACAAGTGCTCCGGAGAATCCTATCATGCTTCTGTCGTTGAAGCCCGAGGTAGTTTCGTCTCGGCGGTTGACCGTTGACGATCAACAGCAAATACTCCAAGATATTGTGGACGAGGTATGTTTGTGCCAGTGGCATTTCCCTTTGCTTGTGATGGCTGCCGAGAGCATGTGAAGAGAACAGATGCTAATGAAATGCTGAACACTGTAGTGCCTCGCTCAAAATGTCCTCATCACACGCGTCAAAAACCTACCTGCGGGGCCTTCGGGAACGAAGACGGATATCTACTCCCCCTTGCCCGCGTTGAAAGTGTGTATTACCTTGGGCCTTACGAAGAAGGAAATTGAGAAGTCTGGCATCATAATTCGACATGCCATTACCAAGATCCTCACCCGGAAACGGTGAGGAGACTCACATTCTAGTGTGATTTCCTGGCGCACCGGGGAATGAGACTCAGTTCTTTTCGTGTCGCTGGCGAGAGACCGCTGATGCGCATCTTCTTGGAGTGGGAGTATCCTCTTCTAATTGTTTACGGAGAATGCTACAGAGAACTGGGGACTGCGAGGTCGAACGAACATCACTGTGTGTATATTTACCTGGTATGGCGGTGCAGGGCGGTGAGCTTCGGGATACATAGGTTGCGACTAATAACGGGACAAGGATACGGACAAGTGCTACAACTAATAGTGTGATGATCAGGCTGTCAAGTTATCCTGACGCCTTTGCTCAAACCCGCACACTTCAAGCTTTTCTTCCCGTCGAATGTGACAATCCTGGAACAATCAAGACGTGTGAAATGAGCCGTTTACGCCAATTCCCCTCCCTTTACTCGTATTCGCGCTGCAAGAAGACCAGCACCCCCAATATCTGTACTGGTTCGAGGCTGGGGCTGAGCCGTCGAATCTCAGCTCTTCCAACCTCGGAGACGCCTCAGAAGCTCCTCCTGCGAATGAACTCTGAGATTCGCGAAAGCCAAAATAAGGAGCGGCACGACATGCATCGTGTGGCGCCTACACAACGTGCTGATACGGCTTGCTCAGCCGTCAAACAGGACGGCTGAATCCAAGGCTTCTTGCAACACGTGCGGCTGAGCTTGAGCATGCATGCATACCTCGCATTTGCCCGGCAGGTCAGATGCGCTGCCAGTGGCAGGGAAAACAACGAACGATGAGAAGGTTCTTGATTTGCAAGCAACTTCAGTCTACATAAAGCGTCTCAACCCCGATTGACCATCGCGGCGTGGTTGGGGTTGTTTACATCAACTGATATCGACCTTCCTGCCCACCCACACAGTCTCAACATACTGACACAGCCGACCATGTCTGTACCTACACAGCCCGCCTACATACACCGTGGGACCTGGGACGACGAAACACGGGCGCATCCAGCCATGAAGTGGATGGAAGACTATACCAAGACGTTCAACTCGCGTGAAAACTGGCAGCAGACAAGTTCGGACTGGCACAGCTCCAATTACGTGCTCGTCAAACCAGACGGATCTACGTACACCGATCCGGCCGAATGTTGGAAAGAGCAGAAGGCCATGTACGCGGCTTTCACGCAGGAATTCCACGAGCCGTATTTCTTGGTCTGCTGGGAAACCAGCAACGGGTGGGGGATGCTCGGCCAGGCGTACATGTTTGCCAACTGTATTGGGGAGCCGACCCCGGGCGAAAAGAAGGTCAAGGATTTGCAAGGGCGGGAGTGGGATGTTAAGATTCCGGGCGGGTTTCATTTCGTGTACGAAAAGAACGAGGGCGCGGCTCATGGCGGGATCGAGATGAGCAGAGCTGAGATTATGAGTGATACGATGCCGGCGGTGCAGATTTTGACGCAGAGAGGTGTTTTGAAGCAGTAGGGACCAGCACGAGAGACGGAGCGTGTTGACCTGAGGACGCTGTATCTTGTATCAAGTCATCCTTTAGTATGTGCGGATATGGTATGCAACTTGAACCAATCCATCGTGACAGTTGCGTAGGAAGTCCAGCCTTGCGGCAGAACAAGGACGGCCGCCCGGCCTCTTGCTCTTTCGTAGCTGGCTTGTCCTGACTTTAAGAGGGGATCATAACGTGCGTCGGATCTCATACCAGCGGTAGCAACATATGTGAATCCATGGAGCGCGATGAGCAGGAGTGCAACAGAGCGGCGGAAGCCAAGAGAGGAACGCGTATACAACTGCAACATGTCAATCCTCCGCAGCCTTGCGCTCAATCTTGATTACCTGGTACCCCCACGCACCCATACACTCACTCCCTCACTCCCTCACTCCCTCTCTCACCAACAACAACGTCCAACGCCCTGTGTCGGCTCTGATTGTGTCCAGAGCCCAGCCTCATAGACTCCCCTCTATGTGATGCGCCCTCCGGCAACATGGCCCACTTCCTTCGCGGAAAGCAGGTCGGGGTCCAGAACGACATCTCGGTCGGAATCTCTCAGGATGTCTTCATGGTAGACGATGTATAGACTCCGGGCCTGCCGCTCAGCTAGTATCTGCTAACAGTGCGACAGTTCGCCCGCTACGGCATTAATTCTCAGATCTCTGTCCTTGCCTACGATCCCGTCCAGTCCCTCCTCGCGGTCGGCACAAACGAATCCCAGTTCGGTCCTGGCCTTGTCTACGTCTTCGGGCAGAAACGAGTCTGCGTGACTTTTAGACCTCCGCGGCCGTCCTCGATCAGAGCGTTGCAATTCTGCGCCGACAAACTCATTGTGTTGGATAGCAAGAACGATGTCAGCATCTTCAGCCTCGACACGAAACAAATGGTGACAAACTATGCCCCGCCTGGCCATGTCACCGCCATACTCTCAGACCCTAGCCTTGACTATTGCTTTACGGCCTTGCAAAATGGTGGGTGGATTTTGTGACAATGGTTATTCTGCTGGCCTGACACGGTGCTACAGGCGAGATTGTTGCATATGACCTGGACCGTGAGAGTATCACTCCGTTCAAGATTCCCAACCTCTGGCGGGAGCGGAATCCGAGAGCCCGCATCCTTCCCGTTGTTTGTATGCAGTTCCATCCCAAGGATATCGGCACCCTGCTCATTGGCTACACCGAAGGAGCCGTGGTGTACTCGTTCAAACAGAACAAGGCCACCAAGTTCTTCCAGTACGAGATCCCTAGAGGGGCTCGAGGGGGAGACGGGGATGCCGCTGCCACCTCCCAAGCAAGACACCCACGGCTCACGCACTGTCTCTGGCATCCCACCGGCACGTTCATCTTAACCGCACATGATGACTCGAGCTTGGTCTTCTGGGATCCCCGCGACGGGAGAATCATCCATGCCAGAACCATCGACGACACAGACATCAATGTACCAGGACGACCACCGCCTCGACCAGCTTCTCGCGATGGAGCACCGCCACCTATCTCTGTGAAGCAGCCTTATATCAACATTGCCTGGTGTTCGAAAGCGAACGCCGACGACACGGGCCTCCTGATAGCCGGGGGCACATCCACCACCAATCTTGCCAGAGGACTGACTTTCATCGACCTGGGACCAACTCCAGTCTATCAAACATCAACCTGGGACTCGCTCGCAATACATTTTCGAAACCCCAAGAGAACGCAAATCCTTCCCACCCCACCCACTGCCGACATAGCAACATTCATCCTTGTGCCCCGTTCGTCTCCTTATTATGCAGGCTCTCATGATCCCATTGCGGTTTTGACCGTCTTGTCTTCTGGAGAAATGCTCACACTGAGTTTCCCTTCTGGCCATCCCATCACGCCCACCAATCAGCTCCACGTATCCCTTACGTTTGTCCATCCTTTTGTCACGAAACTTGCATTGGCTTTTGTGGATCGGACGAGATGGTTAGGCATGAGGGAGATCCGTCAACATGGGCCGAGTCTTCTCATCGGCGGCGCCGAGGGCGCCCGACCTCTAAAAAGATTCGAAAACCGAAACATTGTCCAAGCGGCGCATGCCGACGGGACACTACGGGTGTGGGACGCCGGGCACGGCGATGTCATAGAGAATCCGGGCGTGCTTCAGGTCGACCTGGCGAGAGCAGTCGGTCGATGGGACCAGTTGGAGGTTTCGGAAGTGAGCATGTCAGGTGCTGCAGGAGAACTGTCGGTTGGCTTGAGAACCGGCGAAGTGGTGATATTTCGACTCAACCGGAATCAGTTTGCCGGCCAACCTCCTTCGGATGTCGTAGCTAATGAAGGACCGGGGAAAATGACCGATATCACGAGACGGGCAGATCCAGGGTTGAAAGAGGGTCTTCTCCCACTGACCATGACAAATGACCAGCAGGGACCTGTGGCCGCTTTGCGGCATTCGGACGTTGGCTTCGTGGCGGCCGGATACGCTGGAGGAGGGGTGACTCTCATCGATCTTCGCGGACCGGCCATCATCCACACTGTGATCCTGAACGAATTGGTTGGCGATAAGCATCATCGCAAGGGCGGTATCAGACGATCGACCTCATCGACGCCATCTACAGAATATGCCACGGCGATCGAATTTGGCATTATGACTCTTGAGGGCGACGGTAGGTGATGCATGTCAAGCCTGTTTCTTTTTTTTCCGGATCAACTAACCTTGCATTGTCTTATTAGACTATTCCTCTCTCGCGGTATATGTGGGCACCTCGCGCGGACGAGTTGCGACATTCAAGATCATCCCGTCTTCATCCGGTCGATATACGGCTCAACTTGCCGGGGTGACTTCACTATCCAACGAGCGGGTGGTGTCTATCTCGCCCATCGATGCACATACAGGGTCTCCCGCCGCGGCCACCGGCCAAGCGATGGCGGGACTTGCCAGCGGCCGCAAAATCGACGGCGTGTTGGTCGTCGCGACCGTGTCGTCAGCCCACATATTCCGGCCGGCGCAACATTCGAAAACAACATCAAAGTCCTTCGAGCACTACCTGTGTGATTCGGCGAGGGTGGCGCGCTACGAAGACCGCGGATACGCGCTGGTAGGACTGTTCGGGGACGGGATGGCGCGGGCGTTCTCAATCCCATCTCTCAAAGAGGTGGCGCACGCTCGCGTCAACCATGTTTTCGACACCAAGCGGTTCGCCGACGCCCTGATCACGCCCACAGGTGATGTCCTGGGCTGGGTTGGGCCCAGCGAAGTCGCAATGGTCAACGTCTTCGGCGCCGGCTTGGCCCTCCCACAAAGTCCCGACCGTCTTTACGATCCCGCCAAACTGGTCCCGCCGCGTCCCACCATCAGTAATCTACAGTGGATCGCCGGCACCCAATATATCACGCCCTCGGACATGGACGTTTTGATCGGCGGGCCTGATCGGCCCCCTTCGAAGCGCATGGTCGCTGAGATGCGCGCCGCTCAGGAAGCAGAGTTTCAGCGCCAACGCGAGGCTGCGCGGACCGGTCGGACTGCCGCAAAAGACGACAGGGCTGGCACAAGTCAGGAAAGTTACTGGGATTACATGTCCCGCCAGCTCGCTGAGCGCACAGAGGCCCTCGGTCTGGCTGGCGACAATATGGACCGCGCCGCAGAGGCCAGCTCCTCTTGGAGCGAGGGCGTCAGTAACTTTGTCGCAAAGCAGAAACGCCAGGCTGCCCTGGGGTATCTGGGTTCCAAATTTGGGTTTTGATACAGTACTACCTTAGGTAATTACGGAGCGAAACGAACGATGTTACCTTACTTACCTAAGGTCGTAAAATACACTCTTGTTAGAACGTGCTCACGGTCTTGTATGGTTATAGCATAATAGTATAGTAGGTATGCAGTGGTAGAAGCACCGTACGATCCGACCTTAGGTAGTTTTCCCGCAGGCTCTCTGCTCGTTATCGGCTTCAGTCACCCAAAATCAACTTCAGATGCTATACTCGTGTCCAAGTACACACAGCACTCTCTCTTCGCGCCACCCGCCCACACACACACGCACACACACGCACACACACACGCACACACGCACCAAACACAACGAATACTAATATAATATAGCTACAGTACATAATTACACATTTGGCTTGCTTGCTTGCTTGTTTGCATGAGCTGAAATCGGTCCAACTTCTCATCACGTCATAACAAAGATCAGTCGGGTCAAGTTGTGCCGTTTTTGCGGCATCTCAAGGTAGTAAGAAAACAGCCAGCCTCGTGTTGGTTCCTAGCCTGTCATGTCCACCTCAGCTTGCCCGTTGTTTGTCATTGCAGAGTAGATCGAAGTACTGTATGGCAGTGGGTAGTGGGTAGTGGGTAGTGAGGTGGCAGATATAATATGGTAAATAAGCGGAGGAGTGAGTGCCAGTGAATCGTTCGAAATCAGGGCTGAATTATATCCAACCACGCTTTCGATCCATCCCATCATCAAATCAGATTTACCTACCCTACCCTACCCACCAAGAGCAGAGCCATCCACACTCCTCAATTTGGCGGCCAGGGTGGTATCATAGAAATTATAGTAAGGGTCAGGCACGCAGAAGGTCGAGTGCCGCAGGAGAGTGTCGGCAGTTGGACGATCGGTCGGATTGCTGAGAGTGCCAGTGTGCGGTCAGCAATGTGTTCTCGCTTCAGCTACAAAGTTGGGTGAATCAATACTCACACTTGAAAACAGTCGTACATGAAATTCAGCCCATCGACCGTGGCAGTCGACTGCACATCTTCCGGGATAGGCGGGGCCTGACTCAGACTGCCGAGCTTGAAGATTGCGCCGATGGCCTCTTCTCGACTCCACGGCCTCTTGCCGGCAAACATTTCCAGCACCACACAGCCCAAGGACCAAATGTCGACTTTGGCACTGTAGCCCTGGCCCTGGGACCGCACCACTTCGGGGGCCATCCAAAAAACAGACCCTTGCATACTGTTGGTCGCGTCGTTGCCGTAGATGTTGTCCGATTTCTTGGAAATGCCAAAGTCGGATATCTTGCACGTCCCGTCCAAGTCCAACAGGATGTTATCCGCCTTCAAGTCTCGATGCAAGATCCCCTCGTGGTGCAAATATGCCAACCCTTCCAACGTCTGTCGCGTGAGTGATCGCACCACCGGTTCCTCGAATTTGCCGTGTTTGCGCAGACAACTGCCTATCGACCCTCCGGGGATATATTCGAGATAGATACTAATCGAAAACTCCTTACGTTCACAACCAAGATATTGCACGATATTCGGATGCTCCAGATGTTGCATCGTGTCGATTTCCTGGTCCAATGCCGCCACCATCTCCTTGATCCGGTCTTTGTCTTGTCCGGCCACCTTCTGGTTGACTTCGACCTGCTTCACCGCGAGGAATTCGCCCGTCGTCGCGTTCATACCGAGGTACACACGACCATACGTGCCTTTGCCTATCAGTTGACCGCGGATGATCTTGAACGTTGCCTGCCGCTTGGGCATGTCGTCCGAAGGAACTTCTTCTTGTGGAATTGGGTCCAAGGTCGATAGACGATTGCCTGGCTTTGGTTTGATCTGAACAATATTGGCGCCAAACATCTTGGTGCTCTTTCGTCGGACAATACCCGAGTTGGCCTGCTCCACCCTCGCCGCGACCGAAGGACCTCTTCTGATATCGTTGCGCTTCTGGGCCACTTCACGAATTGACTTCATCCGAGTGATGCCACCCGTCGATTTCCCCACTTGTCTTTGTGCAACGTTGGCTATCTTGTCCCGATCTTTCGCCTTCAGAGTCGACTCATCCGACCCGAGTGTATCTGACTCACTTTTGCGGCCGAAGTTCAGGTCCAGCCCGGCGGTACCATAAGTAAGACCTCCGGAGCGGGCAGCCTGGACATTTTCAAGAGGATCATAGTCGGCTGACCTCATGGGTGAGTTGTTGTCGCCCTTTTCTTCTAGATAAGGTTTGTCCAGGTCCACGCCTGGGAAGAATTCGTCCAGATGATGGACGACATTTTCCACGGCCGGTCGATTCGCCCAGATATCGCTGACGAAGGAATCTCTCCTGCCCATTCGGTCATCTGGAGATTGTGCTGAACCACTGAAACTGCCCTCCGAGAGACTGGGTTGGTAGCCGTCTCCGCTAGCCGTCGCACTGTCCTCCCCTGCATTGGGGTTGCCAGGCATCTCAGCAGACGAGCCCGGGGATTTGAAACGAACGTTCTTCCCCGCGTTATGATCTGTATCGACGGTTAAGGCTGGTCTCTGGTCCTTGTTGCCATTGCTTCTACCATCGCCTTTGGGAATCGACTTGTTCGCCAGTGGAATGGCGAATAGGCCGTCATCCGAATCGTCATCCGAGTCATCTCCTGCCTTGGCCGGAACAGGTGAAGGAGCGAATGTAATATTTGTCTCTTTGAATTCGTAGTCCGGCCCATAAGATCTCCTGGTCGGAAGGCCTGGTCGAGCTGCATTGGCTGTAGAAGGACTGACACTAGGGGATTGCGCATATGGTCGGACATCATCTGGAGCCCCCTTGCGCGGTCGGTTGTCGTACTGTGGCACACCAAAACCTGCATTGTTGCTCTTGAGACTGGGGTCAGTCGGCTGCACCCCTCGGCTTCTTTCAGCCTGCGAGCCTTGACTACCAACGGCAGCGGGAGCCCCGGCCATTTTGCCCACGTTTGCTAAGGCTGCACCGATCCCTCCCTGTGCGATTGGACCGACATCAGTCCTCTTTCTGGCGCGCTCTGCTTCTTCTTCCGCGATAGGGTTGGATATCCGCTTCAAGGCGTCCATCGAAGACCTGCTGCCAGATCCTTTGGCCCTCAAGGAGTTGACTTTGGTTAAAGTAGTTGACTCCGCCGGTGCCGTAGGTGGCCGTCGCACAGGTACTAGCGTATCAACCTTCTTGTCGTCGAAAGGTGATATGCGAGGCGTGTCAAAGTCTATGACGGTGCTCCCTCGAATGCCGCTTCCATTGTACGTCGAGCTTTGTTCTTTCTGTGCTCGACGAGATTCCAAGTAGGCCCTGTGCTTGGCCTCTGTCTGCCTTCGGTACTCCTCCTGCTTTTGGAGCAGGTCGGCATCAACCCCAGATTGCTCGGCATTTGGCGATAGCAGTCCAGGATAGCCGTTGCGGTCGACTCCGCTGGCCGAGTTGGATTTGGCCATTGGGGCACCTCGCGAGAAGGATTCAGTCTGAGCTCCTTGATTCAGCGTAACCCCAAGACCTGCCGACTGGCCAGTAGGACCTGAGATCGCAGAAAGTGTCGGGCTCTGCACGTATAGTTTCAAACTTGCCGAGTTGTCGGTCCGACTGCGAATCGAAAGAAGCGTGCTGTCTGAAAGCGGATTATCATGGTCAGTCTGACCGGGTTCAGTGACGAAGATCTGAACATATTCAGCATCTGGAATACCCAATTCAATACAGATATGGCTACGCAATGCAGCAGCACTCTCCGCCTCTGTCACGTCAACAAGTCGATAGTTCCAACCGTCAGGGGTCACGAAGATATATCTCCGGGAGATAGACGGGGTCCGGCGGGCTAGTTGGGGTCTTTCATCTTCGCTGGTCACACTCGAGGAGGCTGGACGTTGCGACAAGGCAGTTTCACTTCCATTCGCATTCGGCTTAGAAAAGAAGCGGAAACCGCCCGGGCTTGTGGGAGATTCTAGAGCATGCTCATCCGCAGCTGGCTGGTTGTGCTCGTGTCGTTTTCTCATGAATTTGCTCAAGAATCCCTTGCTCTGATCCTTCCCTCCCGGCCCTGGGGCATAATCGTTGCTCCAAGTCCGGTGTGTATCAAGAGGTGACGGTCTCGTTGTCTCCTGCGCGTCGCGGCGTTCTGCATAGTAACGTCCGGAAATGGTGCCGTCACTGGCAACAGCCCTGCCGCTTTCAAGCGAGCCTTGAGCGTTGAGGTTAGAACGTGGATGGCCAGTTGCCTTGAGCATCGAATCGGTGCTGTTACTTTTACTGTGTTCCGGCCGATACGATTGAGGAGCAGCAGGAACTGCACTTCCGAGACCAGGACTGGCATTCGGAGATGCTTCGAATCCTTTTGCAGTCAAGCCGCTAGATGTGTCGCCGGACATATGAGGGCTATGGCGACCACGGCTGTTGACGCCAGTAAGGACGTTTCTTGTGTAGTCCGCACGATTCCCGCCATGTAGATTGTCTGGCGGTTTGGTGTCGCTGGGAGTGGAGGAACTGCTGCTGTTCTTGCTCAGAACAGGCATTGTACTGCTCCTCGCCTGGGAGGTTCGTGCATTCAAGCCTGTCGGGAACTGCGCCGGCATTTGTTTTCCCGGACTTCCTTCTGGACCAGCGGTACCAGGGGTAGTGCTAAATTCAGACCTAAGGAGGTGAGGTGAGTTCTCCACGGTGCCTTCTGTCGATGCGCTTGGAATCAGCCCAGATTCTCGTCTGCGGTGGCCATGTCCTGCGCTCGATGGACCTTCGCCGCCCTGCTCTACAAGGCGGGAGATGAGCTTGCGCAGCCTCTTCCCTTCGTCACGTTCACGTGCTTGATCCCAGCCAGTACTGCTGCTGGAACAAACTTTGGCCAGTTGTGGATAGATCGTTTGATGGAGCATGCCCAGGTTACCTCGACCGTTAGGACCGCGCCCAAGATCTAGAAACTCCGAGCCTTCTAACTTGAGGATCCGAAACGTCTCTTGCCAATCATTCGAAAATCCATTGGCAGCCAGCCATATGAGTACGCGGTCCAGAGGCCATTGAGACGCGAGTTCGCTTGTATTTCCACTCGTGACTGCGGCACTATGTGCGCGTTGCCGACCATGGTCATTACTTGTTTGAGGGTTTTGGAGCGTCGCAGTAGGAGGCCCAGGTGAAAGGGGCTCTTCGGTGTCCCGCACCGGCAGAGTAAAAGGAGGTCGGCTGGAAGAAGCCGACGTGGCACGCGATTCTCGGTTTGCGACGTCTGGACTAGGGTGAGAAGGATTTGGATAGGGATAATTATGCGAGGTCACGGTCCCGTCTGAAAACTTTTGGTCCGGCTGCGAACGCAATGGCTCGGGATTGGCTTGGGCGTCATAGCGAGAGTAGGTGGAGTAGTCTTCGAGAGGAGGGATGCCCACGCCTGGACCGAAAGAATCACCAGTCGGTATGAACGTGGCAGATAGTATAGGCTTGTCATTCTGAGGAGGCGGAGGAGGAAGGGTCATGTGAGATGGTTGTCGCATTCCATAGGGTAAATGTTGATTCTGCGCTTGATTGTGACCGATCGGGGGCGGAGGGGGGAACCCTTGACTCATGCCACTTCTTCCCCATGGTTGTGACCATCCTGCTCCTGGAAGGCCAAAGACTGTCCCCAATGGCAATGCCGATGGATGTGGTCCACGGGGCGGTGGTGGGAGGTTTGACTGTGGATAGGGCCTCGGCGGAGGCGGAGGAAGATGACTTAGGGTTCCCTGTCCCGGCGGTGGAGGAGGGCCAGGTATATATTGTGGACGCTGGTTATCCATCATTTCTCTGTTGGAGACCATATCCCTACGCGACAGCGGTCCTGCACTAGGACAATGTCGCGGTAGCTGGTTCACGACGTTGGGCACCAGCAAAAGTACCACAAATCACCGCTGGCTACCAACATATCGTTCTCGAGCACTGGTGGTGTCACAAGCTTATAGGCAGAACAGACGTCTATCCGCAAGGCGGTATGATTGCCTCAACCTTCCAGAACTCTTGAACTGTTGATAGTACAATCAACCCAACATGCCTGATGAGTGACGAGTCGCGCGTGCCCGCAGGGAGACCGGACGAGAGACCCTTGACAAAGTGCGGGAGGCTCCGATCGATCGATTATCGCTGGTAGAGTTGAGGAGTTTGGACAATCGGTCCCCGGAGGATGGCGGCAGGGTTCGACGGGCCGGGAGGAGATGTGTTGAAGCTGTAGTCGTCGCTGTGGGCAGAGTGAGACGGTGAGCGAAGGGAAGGGTTCTGGATTGTCGGTACGACGATGCACGATAGTAGTAGGGCCAGTGCCCGTGTTGTGTTAGTCAGGAAATGTTGTAGGTGTCTGGCAGCACTACCAGCATACTAGTAGGCTAGTAGAGTTATGGCAGGAGTATTATTAGCACACTGCTAAGGTCGGTAGGTGGCAGTGGGCACCTATACCTATGGGGACCTAGGGAGTGCCAGTGTTAGGCTTGCAGGTGGAGGCCGGTAGTACATAGTTTTGGGCTTGGGCAGCGATCTTCCGCTCCAAGGCTGTCGTTTAGCCGCCCAATCAGTCGCCCGGAGCAAGCGCGTAGCGAGTGCAAGTCCACAGAGAAGACTTCCGTCATCGGCAGCGATAAGAAACTCGACGGAAGATCCCCTGGCGATAAGAAATTGTCCACCAGTCTCCAGCACCACGCAAGACTCAACATGGCGAAGGAGCGCAGCGGTCGAGCTGGACGTTCTGCGCGCAGGCTTTCTGGCCACTGCAGTGTATCAGGTCATCGAGCTGTTTTTGAAACACGCCGCAGGGCTACAGCACGGTTTGGTTGTCTACGTTGTACGGCAAAGATCTCCTGCTCCGAGATAAAATGACACGCCAGCCTGTATAGGGAAGGCGACCTCCACCATCAGACCACGCTCGCACGCGGATAATCGGTGCCCCTCGCTGCTCTTGGACCGCCATCTCGTCGCCGTGCAGTGGTGTGCCGCAACGTGCCTCGTAGCTTTGGCTGGTAGCACTGCTGTGATGAGAGATATCCATATTTCTCATCAGTAGCAGTGCACCGCAGGTCTGGACCCCCTCTCCGGCTCCGCTGCCACCTGATGACGTTGGAGCTGTCCGTATATTAAAGTAGAGATCTTGACGCAACGTCTCCCAACGCTGTCTCTACTCCCCTCCTTCCTCCAAGTGTGAAATCTGTTCTCTACAATCAACATGGCCATTCATACCGACATCCGGACTGCAGAGCTCCGTGAGCCCGTTGACGTTGCTACCTATCTCTTCACCCGGCTCAAGCAGCTCGGGATCGATTCGGTCCACGGCCTTCCGGGAGACTTCAACCTGGTAGCTCTCGACTACCTGGAAGGCTGCGGGTTGAAGTGGGTTGGCAACTGCAATGAGCTCAACGCAGGCTATGCGGCGGATGGATATGCTCGGATCAAGGGTATTTCCGCCGTGGTAACCACGTTTGGTGTGGGCGAATTGTCGTTGCCCAACGCCATTGCAGGGGCGTAAGTAGGAAGTGCCAGACTAGGTGTGTCATTGAGCAGGTTGGCTAAACTTCGAGACAGCTACGCCGAGTTCGTCCCTGTCGTCCACATTGTCGGAACGCCGAGCACCATCTCCCAGGCCAATGGAATGCTGCTGCACCATACCCTGGGCAACGGCAACTTCCAAGTTTTTGCGGACATGGCTTCTCATATCGCCGTGGATGTGGCCAAGCTGACGGATCCTCGAGATATCCCCGGACAAATTGATCACGCCCTCCGCGAATGCTACCTCAAGAGTCGACCGGTCTACATCGCTTTACCTACAGATATGGTCAAGAAGAAGGTGGAGGGCGAAAGACTAAAGACGAAGATCGACCTCAGCCCGTATCAGAACGACCCAGAGAAGGAGGATTACGTGGTTGATGTCATTCTGAGATACCTTACCCAGGCGAAGAATCCTGTCGTTCTGGTCGACAGCTGCGCTATAAGGCATAGAGTCCTGCAAGAAACACACGATTTCATCGAAAAGTCCGGTCTTCCAGTCTTTGTGGCTCCCATGGGCAAAGGTGCTGTCGATGAGACTATGCCAACCTTTGGAGGTGTCTACGCCGGGAATGGCTCCAACCCGGGAGTGCAAGAGCGGGTCGAAGGTGCTGATCTACTCCTGACTATCGGTAGCGTCAAGTCCGACTTCAACACGGCTGGTTTCACATACCGGACCTCGCAGCTCAAGACGATTGATTTCCACAGTACCTGGATGCGGGTTCGTTATTCAGAGTATCCTGACGTCGGCATGAGAGGCGTCCTCCGCAAGCTGATTGAGAGAATGCCGAAGCTCAATATCCAGCCAGGACCAACCCCTCCGCAGAACACAATCCCCCAGAGCGAAAACACAAATGATCCCACCATCACTCACACTTGGTTCTGGCCTCGCATGGGGCAGTGGCTGCAGGAAGGAGATATTGTTCTGACCGAGACCGGAACCTCGAACTATGGTATCTTCAACACTCGGTTCCCGAAGAACGTCATCAATATAAGTCAAATCCTGTGGGGAAGTATCGGCTATGCTACGGGTTCGTGCCAGGGTGTAGCGCTCGCCGCTCGGGAACTGGGACGCAAGCACCGTACCATTCTTTTCACGGGCGACGGAAGTTTCCAGCTGACCGCACAAGAGCTCAGCACAATGATTCGGCATAAGCTCAACCCAATCATCTTCATCGTCTGCAATGACGGGTACACCATTGAGCGGTTCATACACGGAATGGACGCGGGGTACAATGACATTCAGAACTGGAGATATAAAGACCTTCCTGCTGCATTTGGAGCCGAAGAAGGAACGTACAAGACGT
This sequence comes from Exophiala dermatitidis NIH/UT8656, assembly GCF_000230625.1. NCBI lineage: Eukaryota > Fungi > Ascomycota > Eurotiomycetes > Chaetothyriales > Herpotrichiellaceae > Exophiala > Exophiala dermatitidis. The sequence continues at coordinate 1,296,093 of NW_008751648.1, read as the reverse complement.
ACCAGGTCAAGACCAAGGAGGACGTCAATGCCCTTTTCCAGGACGAGAATTTCTCCAAAGCTCCCTATCTGCAGTTGGTCGAACTTTATATGCCTAAGCAGGATGCCCCAGAAGCATTGAGACTGACGGCGGAAGCGAGTGCTAGGAACAACGCAAAGTCATGATGTTCTGATTGATGCGATATGATTTCTTTCTCCGGGGTTGAAAGAGTCTGAGCGGACAGGGGCGGTCCGGCGGGAGTACAATGCATAGAGGTGATATGACATAGATGAGACAATAATGGCAAAAGGTTCATGAAGTTAGACGGTAGATTGGTGAGATGAGCGCATAGTTGTGTGGTTCAGTACCTACTCAGGCTTCTGTGTTCTATATCGTGCTAATAAAAGCGATGGACATGGGACCTGCAATTAACATGGTTATTAGTAGTACCTACAGTAGGTAGGTAGGTAGGCCGACGCACTAGTACTGGTAGTACTCGCCTAATCCTGCCGCTTGGAGCCGGTAGGGGCATCTGCCTGCACGCTCTTAAGGCAGCGGACACGCACATGCCCGCTACAGGCCCAGCGTGAGGCCATCTGAGTCGTCTACAAGTGAAGTATGTTGACCCGTGGCACGGTTGACTCGTGTTCAACTATCCCTGGATAGATATAGGCTCCAAGTCACTCCTATAAACCAGAGGCTCAGGCATGGCCAGCACAGCCGCGGCGAGTCGGAAAGGACACTATATTACGGTCTAGCACGGCCCTTCATCATGTTGAGCCTACGGTTGTTCCATCTTCCTCCCTCGTGGGTTCGTCTGCATCGACAAAGCCATCCCTTCGTCAGGTGAGCCTGTATCGCTGGACTTGTGACCCTTCCGATCAGTGCCAAACAGCCTTGTGTTCGTCCAGTGAACCAGATGCACTGCAGGTCACGCCTCCTCTAAGAAGGTCTGTTTGACCGCAGGCGACAAGCAAACAACATCATCCCCTTCCCTAAGTGATCAACGACGCCTTTCCCTCAACATGGCGAGCCTCGACACTCCTCCGCAGAGGAGCGGCCCCCGCAAACTCCAGAAAAGGAATACAAAACTTAACCGCCTCCCTTCGTCTCACATTCCTACCCGACTTCGCCTCGGAACCGATGCCCAAGACGATGTGACTGCGCCGACGCGGGGAAAGAACGCTCCTGCCGCATACATGAATCAGTCCATATTCTCTATGATCGCGGCGGCTGGTTCGCGGACCGATTTCAACGCGAGATTTGATGATTCTAGTGAGAGTGAAGATGAAGTGATCGCAGAGGAGCAGCCTGCCGCCGAAGCCTCCACGGGTCCTATCCCGGAAGCCGTAGCGGATCTGAAGGAGAAAGACGCAGGAACTTCGAGTGATCAGAGGAGGAGGCGTTTTTCCAGACATCGGCTGGCGCAGTCTTTCCCGCGTCTGTCTGCGAGGACGGCGGCTGCGAAAGACGCCGACCCACATATCCGACGGAGTCCCAGCCCTGAAAGCGACAGAACATCAAAGTCTTCAAGAAGTAACCCAAGAGACGCCCCTGTATTGAGCAGGCTTCTTTCTGCCGAGGCGGAATTGCAGGAGAGCAATGAAGCGGATGTGGCCACGCCATCAAGTCCAGAAGGCCAACGGTCACGAAGTAGGGCCGAATCAACCCCCGAAACACTCTTAGCCACACGACTCATGGAGATCTTTGGGTTTGATAAACCTGAGACTGTTGTGGCGGAATACCCTTGCTGGCTCCTTCAAAGCGTGTTGCTCCAGGGGTATCTGTATATCACCAAACAGCACATCTGCTTCTATGCCTATCTTCCCAAGAAGTCGCATACAGTCGCCAAAAACGGATACCTCGCCAAAAAAGGGCGAACCACTTCGAAGTACAAGAGATACTGGTTCTCCCTGAAAGGAGACGTTCTGTCATACTATTCTGACCCTTCCAGCCTCTATTTTCCTTCTGGAAACATTGACCTCACCTATGGCATCTCCGCAGCTCTCTCCACAGACAAGGGCAAATCAAAGGAATGCAGAGATTTCTCCGTGACAACCGATCATCGCACTTACCACTTCCGTGCTGATACGCCTTCAAGTGCCAAGGAATGGGTGCAAGCCTTGCAGAAGACCATCTTCCGTTCCCATAATGATGGAGATAGTGTAAAGATATCTTTGCCGATAGAAAATATCATCGACTTCGAGGAGAGTCCAGTGGTGGATTTTGCCGAAACAGTCAAGATAAGAGTGATTGAAAGCGAGGATTCTTACGCTATTGATGAGGCAAGTATTTACTTCCATCCCACTCCAGCGGCTGAGCTAACTTCATGTAGTATTTCTTTTCTTTCTTCAGTTTTGGCCAGGACGCCCTACAAGTTTTAGGAGACCTACTCACCGAAGCAACTCCAAGAAGAACATCTGAAGATGTTGGCTCTCCGGCAAGAAAAGCCGAAGCGGTCTACACGCCCAAAAGCAGACCGACTCTACCTCGTCAAACTTCTCAAGTCCGGCCCGTTAGTCCCGGAGCTCCGTCAACGCCGCCCCTGAGAGACAGTGTTAAGGCAACTCTGCTACCGTTTTCCCCAAAGGCCGACGGAAAGCTGTCGCCTAGGAGGAGCGGTGAGCTCAGCCGCGGCAACAGTCCCTCGCGTTCGAGTGGCGAGTTACAACGCGAATATGGTCGAGCCAGCTTTGAACGTGGTCGGAGGAGCGGTAGCACAAGTCGACTTGACGTGAGCGCATCTCGACGGACTGGCATATCACCGTTGGCGCGGCACCATGACTCTGAGGATTCTTACGTCCAGTCGCTGGACAAGGAAACAGACTCGTCCACCGCGGCCTTGTCACCAAGGGTGGAAGCGCAGATGTCAGCCAGCCAAATCCTAACTCGTAGCGACGTGTTTCGACCGCCTCCTGTCAATCGAATGGAAACATTGGCTTCCATGTCCACAGAACCCACCAGGAAATCATCGGACGCTGGCACAATTCTCTCCAGCTCTCCTCAACGGGAGGCTTCATCGCCTATTGCAATTCGAGGGACGGCTGGTGTGAGTGGAGGGTTCAACAGGAACCTGTTTCAAGCAACGACCGAGGGCGAGGCCCCGTCTTCCGGCCCCAATGACCAGAAATTTTCCAAGGACGATCCGTCACCAACGCTTCAGGACATAGTAAAAGCAGGGTCATATCCACTGCAACGTGCAGGGGCCTTTGCTTATTATCTAAAAAATCAATCGGCTTCGATGAGGAAACTGTTGGCAGAGGAATCCATGTCCTACCTGGAGAAGGTCTCAGGCATGTGGGCCGGACACAGGAAACACTATGGCGAAAATGAAGGAATCGTACCTGACGACCGCGGCATTGACCCGGAGGATGAAGAAGCCAACGTGGGCCACGGGGATAGGTTTCGGGCGCACTTTGCGCTTCCCCCTTCCGAAAAGCTACAAGCTACCTACTTTGGCTTTTTGCATCGCGTGCTGCCCCTGTATGGCAAGATTTACATCGGTAACCGGAAGTTCTGCTTTCGGAGCCTCCTGCCAGGGACGCGCACCAAGGTCGTCCTACCCTTGGTTGACATTGAAAATGTGGACAAGGAGAAAGGCTTCCGCTTCGGCTACCATGGACTTGTACTGGTCATTCGCGGCCATGAGGAGCTCTTTTTCGAGTTCAGCTCGGCTGAGCACCGCGATGATTGCACCGTGACACTTTTACACAGCCTGGAGACCGTCCGGTACATGGCGGAGTCGGGGGTGCTTGGGCAACAGGATGATGACAACGCCGAGGTTGCTAAGAAGGAGCACCGCATGCTTCAAGAAGCCCGGCGAAACTCTGGCGGCGAACCTCAGCTTGTGCTACCAGACACAGCTGAAACAATTTACAGCCACGACGAAACCTCAGCTGTGCTGTTTGACGATCATCGCGCATCCATGATCCAGCTTCGCCCACCATCATCAATGCGGATTACGTGTCTCACCATCGGCTCTCGCGGAGACGTGCAACCCTACATTGCTCTGTGCAAAGGCCTCTTGGCCGAAGGGCACAAACCTCGAATTGCCACCCACGCGGAGTTTGGGCCCTGGGTGGAAAAACATGGCATCGAGTTTAGGCCAGTGGACGGCGACCCGGCCGAGCTGATGAGAATCTGTGTGGAGAATGGAATGTTTACGTACTCGTTCCTACGTGAGGCGTCGGCGAAGTTCCGCAGTTGGATCGATCAATTACTCATGTCAGCATGGAAGGCATGTCAAGACAGTGACCTCCTAATCGAATCACCGAGTGCAATGGCCGGCATCCATATCGCCGAAGCGCTGGGTATTCCATATTTTCGGGCCTTTACCATGCCATGGACCCGGACACGAGCTTATCCGCATGCGTTCGCCGTGCCGGAACACAAGATTGGCGGGGCTTACAATTACTACTCGTATGTCATGTTTGACAATGTATTCTGGAAGGCGATTGCGGGACAGGTCAACCGGTGGCGTAAGAAGGAACTGGGGCTGCGCAGCACCAACTTGGACAAGATGCAACCCAACAAGGTACCCTTTCTGTACAACTTCTCGCCTCATGTGGTCGTACCACCATTGGACTACAGCGACTGGGTTCGAGTGACGGGATACTGGTTCCTCGACGAAGCCAACGAATGGCAACCGCCCGAAGAGCTCGTTGCATTCATCAAAAGGGCCCGTGACGACGGTAAGAAGCTGGTGTATATTGGCTTCGGATCGATTGTGGTCTCGGACCCAGCGGCCCTGACAAAGACGGTGGTGGAATCGGTGGTCAAGGCGGATGTGCGATGTATCTTGTCCAAGGGATGGAGTGACCGGTTGGGCGATCCAAGCGCGATCAAGACGGAAGTACCATTGCCAGCGGAAATCCTTCAGATCAAGTCTGCACCACATGACTGGTTGTTCAGGCAGATTGACGCTGCGGTGCACCACGGAGGAGCCGGGACCACAGGGGCCAGCTTACGGGCAGGGGTTCCGACGGTGATCAAACCCTTCTTCGGCGACCAATTTTTCTTCGGCTCACGAGTCGAGGATCTGGGAGTGGGCATCTGTTTGAAAAAGGTCAATGTCAGTTTGTTCTCGCGGGCATTGTGGGAAGCCACGCATTCCGAACGAATGATTGTCAAAGCCCGGCTGCTCGGAGAACAAATCCGAAAGGTAGGAGAAAGATTGTGTGCTACTGTTGTGCAATATCCCCGTTTGATTTTATTACTTTCTATTGGAGAAACTCATGACGCTGACTGTTTGGATATCTGCAGGAAAACGGCGTGCAAACTGCCATCCAGGCCATTTACCGAGACCTCGAATATGCCAAATCTCTGATCAAGCCCAGCCCAGCGGCTCAAGGGGCAGCGGCGAGCGCGGCTGGCGAGCCCGACGATGGGGAAGAGATCGAAGAGAACTGGACGTTCATTGGCGACGAGAGCGATCTCGATTTGCAGCGACGCATGCACGACTGGGAGTCTCCGGCACGAGGTCAAGGAGTTCCAAGCAGTATCGGCATGGATCGATCAACAGGCCTACGGGCCATGCAAGGGGTTGAACCTGTCAGGAAAACAGCAGCGGAGAGTCAAGCGGCACCCTAGCAGATGCTTGTGAGTGATACCTATGGTCGATCTGGACCGCCGCCAAAGTAGAAGGAGGGCCGGTCGAATCGTTACAAAATGTGATGTGACCGGAGCCCATCAGGAACCGGTAGGGTTATGAATTAATGAAATTATGTTACGAGGATCTTATTAAGAAGAGAGGCTCGAGATAGACTAGTAGAAGTACACGTACTCGAAGAGATCCTCGCCAAGTTTAATAGAAAAGCGTAATATCATCTTCCCCAGATATCGTCTTAATCCCTCGAGATACTATGATCTAGCTCGGAAATTTGGAATTATTGCCCTGTGATAACATAATTTCAATTCCAAAGCTGTGGATGTATCCAGATAGATAACTTGGCCAAAGGCTGCCTGCCCAGTCCCTGAATCTCCGGGCCAGTCCTTGCCAGTTCTGCGCAACCTGCAATACTTGCGAAAATCAGAGTAACATTAGTCGAACCATAAACTGTACATCCTGCGCCTCGCTCGGTTGGTGTGCAATGGACCATGGGAGTATTTTTCAAAGAGAGGGTGAACGTGAACGTGAACGTGAACGCGACGGTGATCTCATCTGGTCGGCAGTTTCTTCGTCAATAACTTCGAAATTTTCCGGATATTCGGCCTGCCGCAAGTGTTCTTCTCTTTCCCTCCTATGTTTCTCTACCTTCTTGATCGCGAGTGATGTCAGTTCTTGCCTCTTAAGCTGTTCCGCCACATCTTTTTTCCGCGTCTTGCGGTCACCAATGGCAATCAAGATGCCTCCGGTGATGTTGCAGGTGATCGAGCATGAGAGGATGGTCGCAGTCAGCGCGGCCGGTCGCACACGGTAATCGATGCTCCAAGTACATGTGCCCAGGGAAATCTGGAGCAGGGAGTGGCAATCCAATAACACCACAATGGCCACCAACAGTCGCAACGGGAATGCATAGTGCGTCGACGTCTCGTGCGGCTTGTAGAAGGAGTGAGACTTTGCAAACTTTGCCTGGTGGTGCATCAACTTCTGCTGTTGCTTGGGTGTAAGGACTGAGAATTCCGATTGCTCCGTTTTGCCGGCTTCGGGATCGGCATCCTTCTCAGTCCGAGCTGGGAGGTCGTTGTGATCGTGAAGTTGTGGTAGGCCCTTTTCGCGCCGTAACCGCCAAGTCAGGTGATGATAGTGGGCGATGAAGATCATGTGGTAGGTGTCGACTGCCCGGAATGGAGCGAGGCCATCACCAACCACGGCAAATAGAGCAACAAGCACATTGTCAACAACGTTGATAATGTAGGATTGGCGGTCGCCGACATAGATCCAACCTTGTGGGCTAATATTAGTTTACTGCTATTCGACTTACCAAAAAAAAAACACCGTCATGGGACTCACCGATCAAGCAAAGGACCCAAGCCAGACCAAATAAGGTTATCAGAGTCGCATACAAGGTCACGAAAAATCCAAGAGCTGTAACCATAACATTAGCGGCGGTCATCATCGCTGGTAAAGGGCAACTTACGTTTTCGGACATACTTGCCGAAAGCAACCATGCTTTGCTTGAATTTGGAGCGTTTCGAGTGCAACATGTGTCGCACGTGGTCATCCAGGGCGTCTATGTCTTCGGGGCTCCAGTCTTCCAAACGAACACCATGAGGCAGGACAGCATAGTGAGATTCTGATACCATGGACGAAAGACTGTGGGTGCGTTCTAGTTGTGGTTTTCGTTGCCAGGACCACGTCCGTTGTACCGCAGGGGTGACGCTTGTTCCCTCTTCGGGCTCGACTTCAGTGAATCCTTCTTCCGGGGTGGTTTCGCTAATGACTGGCTTCATCCCCGTCGTATCCCTTTCTCCGATCGTTGGTGGCCTTTCCCGACCGGTTGTTTGGCGACTTAGTTCGTACGTCGGTCTTCGGTTCAGCCATTTACCTAGGTCCGGGACGAACAATGAATTTTGTACGTTGGTCAAAGTGGTCAATGTAGAGACCTCGGGATCTGGAACTGATTAGTGTATGCCCATACCCAGATTCGTGGCACCATTGCTTACCAAGAACGTCTAACAAGTCGACCACCTCGGATTCATACTCCGGCCCTTGATGATCCCGACGCTCTGTCGAGTGATCGCTGAGTCTGCTCACCATCGACCGTGCAGCATTACTGACACTCCGTCTCCGGCTAGGCCCACTACTAGAGGCCTCGTTGGTAGGTACGCGATCAATCGGTGTTCCTTCTGTCACCGTCGAGAGATGCGAGTGTCTTGGGGTTTGCTTTCCGGTGCTGCTGGACGAGCTAGCAAAGGCTGTAGCATGTTGCGGTGCAGAGGAGCTGCGTCCCCGAAGTGAAGAAGATCGGCTAACATTTCCACTAGCAGTACCAGGCGTTGTGTCTCCTCCATCCTGTTGCCGATTGAAGTCGGTTGATCGTAATCTCTTGATTCCAATGGGCCGTAGCCTATTCACTTGAGATGGCAGAGTCTGAACCACAGTTGACCTAGTCGCAGGTGCGTTGTTGGGCGGTTCGGAGGGTGGGGAGACAATGGTCACTGGAATCTGATCGGAAGGCGGGTTTTGAATCTGGACAGGTGGGTGCGTCGTTGTGACGGTATATGGCCTCCCTCGTGAAGGAACTGTTGTGGTCGTCGTAGTCGTTGTAGTGAAAGTAGTCGTAGAGGGTTCAGCATCAGAGGATTCGGGCATGGCAGGGAAAGGTTCGGTATCAGAGCTTCTCTCGCCCTCATTGTCGCGGCGCGCATCAGGCCGCCATGAGGCCATTGTTGATGGTTGTAGGACCAATTGAGGTCAGCGGAACAGCATTCGTGGACGTCGCACGCTGGGATAAGGAACAAGAGGTGAATTATAAGTATGCGCCTGGTAAGCGCGGAGGGTTAAGTCGGAGAGATTTTGAGTTGTTCGGTTGTATCGCACGGACTCTTTCCAACCCAAACAATCTGCACCTCACAATGTCGGACTTGCGGCCCTTTGCTGGAGGAGGGCCAGAAAAGGTTGCTGGATTCCAGTGTACCTGTGGAGATGTTGGAAGACCACAGTTGGCAGTGCGAAGCCTGCGGCAGGCCGACTCGGATGGACGGTGGTCAGCTCTCACTGGCACTGGCACTGACAACAATCTCGGGGTTGAAGTCCCAGTTCCAGTTCGAGGTCCCGTTGGGCGGAGGGAGCGGCTGACTAAGAACCCGCCGAATGCACAGCGATTACGTCGTTGGCCGAAACTGACTCAGCGGGAATAGTGCAATCTACGTGCATAAATTGAATATTTTGTGTACATTTGTCGCGCTGTCGTGATTGGCACGCGACTGACTGCGCCTACCTTGTCTCTCTCTCACTGTCAACCCACTCCCATCCTTGTCTCTGCTTCTGCCAACAACAAAACAAACCTTGTTATAGGAATAACGCGGCTTCCTCAAATCTCTTTTTATTCTATGTTCGTCTTTCTCGCGGCGAGATTTGACGCTTCCTCGGTCAGGCGCGAATGATGCCGTCAAGTTGTCCTGCACGACCACTTCATTTCGGAGCCCCTTTGGCCTGATGACGTCGGACAACATACAGCCTGGGCGACTGGTCTGAGCACGACCTGAGATCGAATGGCTCACAGTTTTGGCTCCCGACTCTCATGTGCAAATGTGGGAGGATTCTCATCTACTTCTTGCTGCAGCCATCGAACCATCCTCCTTGCCGCTCGCCGCGGCCCCAGACCATCAGCATAGCCAATAAACGGGTCCATATGTCGGTATCCCATCAGCTCCAGGATCCGTGGATGGATCTTGTCCAGTTTTCGTGGATCGACCGCTAAGATCTGGTTCTCAATGGGCCGGATGTAGGGGTTGCAATACTGGACTGTGGCACTCTGCCGTGGACGGCTCGAGGTATTGGCACCGCCCCCGTGCCAGAGGGTACTCAGGAAATATACAACCCCACCCTCGGGGCAAAGAGCAGGGATGGTCTCGTCTTCTGTGGGTCGACGATGGCTATCCCATTTATGAGATCCAGGTACGATCCTCGTGGCACCTGTCATTCATGAGCAATCGCTCGGACAGCTGCGTCGGTGGCTTACCGTTGGTGGACGTGTACTCATCAAACGCCACCATGATAGCTGTCCCGAAGGGTGGCCTGGGTCGTGGAAACTGGATGTATCCGTCGTCATGATGCAATGCCTGAGCCTTCTCCCCCGGATTGATACTAATGGTGTGGAATGCCGAAAGGAGATACCCAGGATCGAGGAAGTAATCATTCAGCGCCAATACTCGAGGCAGTATTGTGAACTTGTCGAACACTCGGGTCTTGTTGAGCAATGAATAAATGCGGTTTGTATTGCGACCTTCGAAAGGATTCCGTCCCCCAAGTGGATTTTGTCCCAAGAGACGAACGATCTCGTCTCGAGCTTCCTTGGCCTCTGCTCTGGTGAAACACTCAGGAATGACAACATATCCATGCTCGAGGACGTGCTTAACGTCAGCTCGGGTTACTGGATCTTGTGGGAGAGGTTTTGTCCTGCCAGCTTTCGAAAATATCTCGGGTTTGTCTGCCATTGCGTCTTCGGAGTGCACACGCTGTGGATGATCCGGGACATAGGGAAGTATTCTGTTATGCACCCTTCTCCTCATACAGCAGTCTTGTGTGCTCGGCGGATGAATCGATGAATTTCCCCTGGTCCTGGCCACTTGTGTCGCCTGAGGGGCGGACACACGTCGAGATTCCCCGCGCAAGCAGGAAGGGCCCATTGTGCCTCGGCAATCGTGGCAGTATGGCCCTTTGCCCACTGAACCCCACCACCTTGTGTGAGTGCTTGCAGAAAGTTGCCAGCAATGTTACGGGCCAATGCTGGGCGAGCCCTAAGCTTCTTGAGGCCTGTGGCTGTCTTCGTGCCGAGCCGCCCCCAGGACATATGCTGTTGCCATGATGCCTCATATCAATCCCATCTGTGAGTCATGCCTCGCATTGCATGTCCTCCTCCAGCAGGCAAGCTCGAAGATCTCGGCTGCCTGGGTGTATGGAAGCCAACCCTCTGGGCCGGCAGGAAAGGTAGGGCCTCATTTTGTCATGGACAGGCAGCCGTGACTGGCTCATCCTGGCAGATTTGTTCCCCTTGTTCACGTCTTCTTCTCTCCTCTTACGTCTTTTCGGGCTTGCCGATGTCGAAAGCAACGTCCACAGCCGATGGACCTGAGCATCCAGATGCCACTGTCTTTAGATGTTCAGGGCTTGAGAGTTGCCAGTGGAGAACTGCATGCTTGGTCGATGCTGAGCAGCAATTGGAGGTGGAACGGTGATGTCCAATACTCACGAGCCTGCAATGTTGCTGCTTGGCCACGGAGGAACCCCCTAACCTATGCTGCGCAAGGGAAGGATGGACGAGAACTCGAGAGATGCGCAGCTGGCTAGGTCCGAGGGAGCATGCAACTGGTCGTCGAGAACAAGATCATCCAAAGCACGCAAAGGTATCGGCTGCAAGCGGTCTGCTAAGGCGACTTAGCTGGGAGAGCATACCTGTAAGGATGCGCAGACTGGCCAACTTGAACGTGACTTGCTCACGTGCAGGACGCGATCTCGTTGACTTTGGTCGCCGTTACTATCGTTGTGGTTGTGATACGTTCAAGTTGCAATATACCTGCGCACTCTCCCTTTCCCTTTCGCTTCACCCTTTCCTCTCCCCCCTCTTCTTCCTTTACAACACAACCACTTTCTTACTGTCACAGTCTTCGGCATCGAACAATCAAGTATTGGATTGCTACCGGGCCCAAGCCTACAATCCATCTGTTCAGTTCAAGGCAAGTCTGTTCGCTGCAGGCTGCGCACTTCTAGTGAGACAGAGTCGCAGTTCTTCGCAGCAAGACAGAAGCTTATTGCAACAGACTGCCTCTACACTTCTTTACCCCTTCTCCCTGGAGCTGTCAAGATGTGTCTCGAACTCCTTTGCAACTGTGGTCACAGCATCAAGAAAAGCTGCCCAGAACCTAATCTCAACAAGGTCAACTTCGATAAGTAAGTTCTCGTCTGACCTGGTCACGATCTGGCTTGAAATCGTTCGCCACTCCCAGCACAGCGCCTGCCTGGCTATTACCATTTGGAGCTATTCTAACCACAATTTTGTTCTTATAGCGTCCCGATCCAAGCCCTCAAGTGTCCCGGTCAGCCCCGCAGCTACGTCCGAGTTGATGACCCATGTTACAACTGCGTCCTCGAGAATACCAAGTCAGAGGTCATGGTGAAGGGCCGCACCGTGGTTGGATTGAATGCGAACGACTACGGCGTTCCTAGCCAGGGTTACTATGCGAACAACACCTATGGTCCTCGTCGTGGCGCCGTTGATTTCGGTCAAGGTGAGTACCGAGCACCACTCTTCAAATGGCCATCAAACCTAATCTATTCGCAGGCAACAACGCTGGTAACTACAACAACTATCCCATCGGCACTCATATTCGTAATGATGGTGGTCATGGCGGTGAAGCCGGCGGACTTCTCTACCCTTCGTCCCCATTGATCGGACCTGACGACAGAGCCAGCACTCCGCGTGCCACGTTCAACCCCGGTTACAACATGCCCGGTCATGGACCATTCTCGGGTGGTAACGGACCTGAAGACAGAGCTAGCACTCCGCGTGCCACGTTCGACGCCGGTTACAATATGTCTGGTCCTGGATCTGACTCCAGCGGTAGCGGATCTGACGACAGAGCCAGCACTCCGCGTGCCACGTGCAACCCCGGTTACAACATGCCCGGTCATGGATCATTCTCGAGTGGCGGCGGACTTGAAGACAGAGCCAGCACTCCCCGTGCCACTTTCACTCCTGCTTACGACATGCCTCAGGCTGGTCGTGGTTCTATCTCAGGTGGTAACGGACCTGACAACAACGCCAACGCCCCTTGCGCAACCTTCTCCTCCGGTTACAACATGCCTGGTCGTGCAACTATCTCGGGCGGTACCGGACCTGGCAACAACTTGAATGCCAACGCCCCTCGCGCCAACTTCGGCCCTGGTCACAACATGCCTGGTCGTGCGTCTGTCTCCAGTGCAAGCGGCTTTCCTGTCGGTGGTTACATGACAACTCCTCGTGCTGGTCCAGGCACCATGGCTCCTCCAACCCCCGGTCGTGGCTTTCACAACCGCAATCGCAGTTCCCTCAGCCAAGTGACCTTCCCCGACTACGGCCCCATCGGTACTCCCGTTGCCAGACCAGGACATGGACCCATGCATCAAGTTACTCAATCAGCTGGACCTGCACGTGGCCGTGGTGGATTTGGACATGGACGCATGGAACAGACCAACAATTCTGTTGGGGTCATTGGAAGCGGACGTCGCGTCTCCTTTGCTGGGATCAATGTCTACTCCCCTCCAAGCGTCTATTCTCCTCCCATGTCCCCCAATGACGATTGAGAGGAATGATTTGGTCACACAACGACACCAACTTGTTGTTCTCTTCTAGTTCGCAGGCATGGCATTTCAGGCAGTATCAGGCATGTTACTGTATGACGACATCATTGGAGTTTTCTTTTCTTCCCTAGGTTGGTGGCTCTTGAGTCTGCTGCCCTGGGCTTGGAAATGAGATATCCCCAACGTCATGTCTTTCAGGACGGGACTGAGTTTGGTGGAAGTGAAGTGGGCTGAACTGAGAGAGGTGAAGGGTGATGCGATGATCGGTGAAGAGATCACGGTGATTGTCGCGTGCAGCAGCGCTTCGAGTTTCCCTCCGATCCTAGACTGGAACTGCGACTTGCTCAAGATGAGCTCCAGGCTTTTGAGGAAGCTGTAATCCCATAGGATTCAATGAAAAAAGTTTCGACTAAGTGTTCTTTTTCCGAGATTTGCAGATGCTAGATGCCTAAGGTAGATACGTGCTGCCTACGTATGTAGTAGGTAGGTAGGTACTGTCTGACGATCTACAATAGGGAATAGTATCAGGTCAAAAGTTGTCTTGGTCCCGATACTGTTCGTACATACCTATAGGTACCGGACCGGCACTTGATCTCCCATCCTAATGTTCAAACTCTGAGGGGTCATTATTACCTCCGCCTATTACTATTGGTACTACTGGCATTGGTCAAGTTCAGTTGTTGACTTGTACGTACGTACCTAGGTACGGAGAAGAGCAACCACCGGACGTTGGACGTCTCACAGTACAGTGTACTTTTAACGTGAATAGGGCACGACCATCTCCGCCGTGGACCTCATCTGCGGACGTCCATCTCCATCCCCACTGTAACTTAAGTTTCGATACCGTGACATGCAGTGCGACATGCAACATGATGGGATCTCCTCCGCAAAGTGGAACCTCCCTTGCCATGGTCCATACTTCTTTCATGAACCATAACGCTCAACGCCGCCGCGTTCTCGTTTGAATCTGTGTAGTCTACCGGTGTTACAGCGGTAAGAGTCAGTGTCCGGGCCGGGGGCTCGACGTGGAAACTTGCTTCTTCGTTAGTAAGGTAGGAGACATGTACCAATACTACCTAGGTACGTAGGGTGCTACAGTACAGAGCAACCGATCTACTGTATAATTAAAAACCTCTGCACTGTACAGTTTACTCACTTCACTCCGAGTTCGAGTTCGAGTTCGAGTTCACTTTACTCAACTTCCTCTACTTCACTATTGAATACGTCACTCACTCACTCACTTACTCACTTCACTATCGGACCGCCCGCGGCATTTCAACCTCTATATATCAATGTCTTTCACAATCACTTCAGCCAGAATTCAGCGCTGATGGCGCAACTAGTAGACACACACTCTACTCTGTCCCGCCAAAAAAAGAAAAAAAAAATCTATTCCAGTGACGGTTTTACTCGCCTCAAACCACACCACACCACAAACATAATGCGGCTGCTTTTGAGGGGAAAAAGGGGTGTTTTTCTTGTGATTTCGAGCTGGATGGAGTCTAGGCATGGTCCTCATGCAGGAAATACACTTCTGTCATTTTTTTCTTGCTGCAATCATGATATTCAAAACTAATAGTACGGCCCTATTCAATCTCCGATCGTCATTCTCATTCTACATAATAATCCTTCGTCCGCTCCTTCGCATCAGCCATGACATCCTGGATCACACTCTCCGGATGTCTCGGGATCAACTTGACCTTAAAGTCCCTGGGGATCGCCACCAACGCAGTCTTGAACTGGTTGTAATCGACGTAATCTGTATTCGGGGGCTCGTCCTCACTAGCGACGATCTTGTAGCATGCCAACAAGCGGATCAAAGCGGTATATAACAGACGCGAGGCGATGAATTGGCCCGAACAGGCGCGTGAGCCGGCTCCAAAGGAGAAATGCTGGATTCCTTGGGCGGGTTTCTCCTGCGGTAAAGGTCCATCCGGGTTCATGACAAAGTCGTCATTGAGCCAGCGTTCGGGATTGAACGTGGCGGCGTCGGGACCGAAATGGTCGACGTCGTGGTTGGCGGCTTGGGCGTTGATCAAAATCATCGTTTTGGCCGGGATGGTGGCGCCGCGCCATTGGATGTCTGTCACGGTCTTGCGCGGCAGCGACATGGCGCTGACGGTGTAGTAGCGCGCAGCTTCTTTGATGATGGCGTTGACGTAGGGCACTTTTTCCTCCTGGAAGCTGTTGGCCCACACGGCTTTGAGGTCCGGGTAGTACCGACAGATGTCCTGATAAGCCCGCTCTTGGAAGACTTGTCCTTCCTTGGTGCTCAGGGAGCCGATGCACGAGGTCAATGTGCCTGGAATGGTCTCGAAGCCCCCTGACACCAAGGACAGACAGATCGACGACACCTCGACGCCCGTCAGTTTGGTTTCCTCGTCCTTTAGGATTGCTGCGCTGATGCATGGTTTATCGGTGCCTTTGGCGATCATGTCGCGCACTTTGTTTAGCAGGAAATTCAAATATGCGTCGCGTCGGTCCCGGAGTTCTTTGGACCGTCGGTTCTTCTCGTTGTTGGGGAAATATCGTAGCACGGGCACATAGTCCTGGTAGTTCTCTGATGCGGACCGGAGCAGAGAGATGGCTGAGCCCACGTGCAAGATCTCCCGCAGCATGTCGTCGTACACGTCGTCCATGCGGATCCCGTAGCAGAGTGTTAGTGTCGTGTTCAGCGCGTACCGTTGGATATAGGGCCGTACGCCGATTTCCAGCTCGCCGTTCTTGCTGTCGCGGAACAGGTCCCGTACTATGCAGTACGATTCCAGGTCGAACATGTCAAAGTACCCGCGCATCGCGGGTCGGCCTAGTGCTTGGCCGGCGGCCTTGCGTTTGTTCTTGCATGACGTGTCCCATGGGCTTGAGCCGATCGTAAACCCTTGCGTTGATGAGATCACCCCATGGAATGTGTATAGTGTCGGTCGGTCGATCACTGCGTTTTGGTGTCCGACTAGCATCTGCTTGGCGTCGTCGAAAGAGTTGACTACCACTGCCCGGGTGTTGCCCAGTCGGATCTGGAACACCGATTGCTTGTATTTGCGCCACCAGTGCTCGCACACGCTGGCGTGGTCTTCGCCTAGTTTCAGCAAGTGTCCAAACACTGGCACTGCTCCGGGGATCTCGGGGATGCCCTTGATCTTGGGTATGTCCGTGGATGTTGACCACTGTAGAGATGTGTTAGAGTCTAGCTACGGATCGTTTGAAGGGCTTGGCAAGACTTACCCAGTAGAGCCCATAGGAGAGGACAATGGCTCCGATGATCCAGAGAGCGTAGTCGTGGTTGACGGCCTGAAGGAGGCCAGCCACTGAGAGAGCCATGTTAGATGCCTTGATGTGTGATGCCTGACGGGGTTGTCTGTGTTAGATGAGGTCTTAAGACTGGATTCTCCCAGACAGGAGCAAATGTCTTGCATCTTGAGGCATCAAGTACTCTCTTATACTGTTCCCTCGAGTTGATATCTCCGCCGTGTTGCCAATATCAAACACAGCATCGTCCGCACATGGGACGGACATGTGCGACCCACTGGACCAGCGGGTCGGAGAAGCGCGAGACGCCGGCGACCACAAGCCACACGGCAGATCCAACACGGCAGTACAGCGCAACGGCGGTCAGCAGTAGATCAGACCCAGTTCTCTCTTGTAACCGGTAGACAGACATGGGGACTTTTTTTGTTTTGCTCTGCGTAGTGTGACAACGAAATCTGCGGAAAGAAAGAAAACCAAAGCCATGTCTTCTCTCTCTGTGGCCAATCTTTTCGGCGTCAGTGGGAGGGTGGCCTTGGTCACGGGTGGATGTAGTGGCATTGGTTTGATGATTGCTAAGGCGAGTATATAGCATATGTGCTGGGCAACAACAATGATTAACAACGCCACAGGGCCTCGTCGCCAACGGTGCAAAGGTATATGTGACCGCCTTGTCCACCGACGACATTCAAGGCGCAGTGGCCGAGCTCAACGAACTGGGCAAACCAGCCGGGGGTACTGCTGTAGGGTACATGGCCGCAAGCCGTTATATAAGGATTCTGCTGGTCTGACCATCCCGTTCACAGATTTTCAAGCGACCTATCATCCAAAGAAGGCATCGCAGCCGTCACAGCGGAGCTG
Source organism: Exophiala dermatitidis NIH/UT8656 (assembly GCF_000230625.1). NCBI lineage: Eukaryota > Fungi > Ascomycota > Eurotiomycetes > Chaetothyriales > Herpotrichiellaceae > Exophiala > Exophiala dermatitidis. Next base: position 1,279,067 of record NW_008751648.1, on the reverse strand, counting down.
GAGAAACATGAAACTCACCTCGACATCTTCTGCTCCAATGCTGGCGTTCGACGAGATCCGCTCCAGATGTGCAATGTCAAGTCTGCGTCACTCGAGGAACTGCAGGCGTCCATGTGGTCTTCAGAGCATTCCGACTGGGACGACACGTTCCGGGTCAATGTCACGGCGCATTATTTCTTGTCGGTGGCTTTGCTGAAGCTGCTCGTGGCCGCGAGTGAGCTTGACCTGGGCAATGGACGACGTGGGAGAGATGAGGGACGGGGAGTCATTATCATTACCAGCAGCTGCGCAAGTATGCACAACTGTACCAACATTGATCTGACAAGCTATGCTGCCAGCAAGGCGGCTATTGATCATCTGGTGCCGCTGTTGGCAAGCAAATTTGCCAAATGTGAGTGTGCTTGTGGCCTGCATGTCATCTCCGTGAAGCCAAGGGGACTGACATTTTGGTGTTCTAGGGTATGTCCGGGTCAACGCGATCAACCCAGGCTGTACGTAAACCCTGCTGGCACGATGAGACATGACAGGTGCTGACATACTGCACAGTCGTGCCGAGTAAGATGAACCCGGTCGAGGAGGGCAACAATCAGTTTGCCGAACTGTTCAAAGCCATGCCAGCGGCGCGGATAGGAAAGATGGAAGACATTGCGGGAGCCATCATTTACCTGAGCAGTGAAGCAGGGGTAAGTCTCTTGTAGCAGTCATGCTGATTGAATGCTGATCAGGGTGACGGTCAGGCTTATGTCGATGGTCGATGTTTATGCGTAGATGGCGGTCGAGTGCTGTTGGCGAACGGCCAGTAACGGCGGGAGAAGGATGTCTGTTGCCTCCTCGCTTGGGACACAGGCATCCGGACACTGCAGGATAGTAAGATGATTCATGAGCAGTCGAAGGATGGGAATGTAGGATTGCAGCATTTCGGGTTGGTGTCATTGCCCTCATCACCATAGAAGCTCCCTCATTATTGGCAGGCAGTGGGTGGCCCCTCGGTGTGCCACACTCTCAGACATGAGAGAATTGAGCACTTTAACAATCACCAGAACATTGATCACCCCGTAATGGTAGGTGTTTCGCCAGCTGATCATCTTTTGTGGTGGACTTCGCTGTATTTTGGGGCAGCATCCAAGAAAAATCAATTTCTTTGTCACCATCTCAGCTGTACCTTGGTAGCCGACATGGCCTGTTAGCAGCAGATGGCCGCCTCGCCCCCTGGCTCAGCATTCGCACCTTGTACGAAGGACTAGACCTGCAACCATGGACAGGGCAGCGAGAGCCTTGCTCTCTATGCTGCCTCAATGTACAAATGTACCAAGGTAAAATGTACAAGTTGAACGGCTTCGGCCTTTCCGCAAGAACAGGTGTTGAGCAGCACTGATACTAGGCCTCCTAAGCCCTAACATGACAGGGAGCTACAGTGCGCCCGGGAGAACGCGGGGGGCGCTGGGTCCGGGGAGGACCAGTGCTTGCGGCTCCCTAAGCGAAGCATCCTCCACCCCCGAGTCCCGTTCAAGTCCACCACCAGAGCCTCGGCGTGGTCACCGTCGATAAACTACAGGTACTTATGGTAGTTCCGGGTACAGCTGTCCCGTTCTGACTGTTCAAGTTGCTCTTCAGTTCCCCTCGCGCGAGATGGCTGTCGACCTGGTTCATCCCGGCCGATCCTTGTCACCTACCTGTTGAGTCCAAGACCTCGAGCTCGCAACGTTGCATTCTCTGCCATCTTGCATGTCGCCATCGTCATAGCGCCGCGCGCTCATCGAAAACTGCCCAGATCCGCCCGCCCAAGGTCTCATTCCCATGCAGAAGGTGGACGAATCCAGCGGAGTGCTAGTAGATAGGCGCGAGATAGCATGATAGTGGTTGCTGCCCATGGCTCCGAGTCGGTCATGCGAGAGCTACAAGATGCACGATTGTGCCTGCATTCCTTACTTCCTATCCTCCTGGTTTGCCTCGTTGTGTTGACCAGGCGCATCTACCGACTCAATACTATGAAGGGAGTTCTGTTGCTTGGTGTCGGTACCCTCTGCGGGTTTGGGCTGGCACGGTACGTGAATGCTATGGTTGGCTCTCTGGCAGATTGGCTCACGGACACAGGAATATGGCTCCGGCACCGCATGGACTACACCTACAGCCACGAGATGTTGATCCAGAAGATCTCTATCCCGCTCATAATATCTCGGTGCCCGTCGACCACTTCCACAACGACTCGAAATATGAGCCCCACTCCAATGACTATTTCAATCTGAGATATTTCTTCGATGCGACTTACTACGAGCCAGGCGGACCCGTCATTGTCTTGCAGAGCGGCGAGGCCGATGCAACCGAACGGCTGCCGTTCCTGCAAAAAGGCATTGCCGCCATTCTGGCTTCGGCCACCAATGGCATAGGCGTGGTTCTGGAGCACCGATATTATGGCACAAGCTTCCCTACGCCAGATTTGTCCACCGACAACCTCCGATTCCTGTCCACCGAGCAGGCTTTGGCGGACCAGGCATACTTTGCCTCGCATGTGGTCTTCCCAGGACTGGAGCACCTGAACTTGACTGCTCCTGGGACGCCGTACATCGCATATGGGGGTTCCTATGCCGGTGGACTGGTGGCTTTCTTGCGCGTGTTGTATCCTGACCTGACCTGGGGCTCTATCTCGTCGTCTGGAGTAACCGAAGCTATCTATGACTACTGGCAATATTATGAGCCGATTCGTCAGTACGGTCCGCCCGAATGCATTGCCACCCAAGAGAAGCTGATCAATGTTGTGGACAACATCCTCACGCATAACGACTCGACCACTGTCACTGAGCTGAAGACCGGCTTCGGACTGGGGAACCTGACTTATAGCGATGATTTTGCCAACGTGGTATCCGGCGGTCCGAGTCTGTGGCAGTCCAGGAACTGGGACCCTGCAGTCGGTAGTCCTGACTTCGACTACTACTGCGGCAACATTTCTTCTGATGCAGTGTTGTGGCCGGCATATTCTGACCTGGCGTCCAATGCTTCTGCTCTCATAAAAGCAGGCGGTTGGGGAAATGAAAGTACGACGCTGACCAACCGGTTGTTGAACTTCATGGGATGGATCAACGACAGTTATGTCGGGTCGTGTGATACCACTTTGGATCAATGCTACAGTGCTCACAACTCATCAGCTTCCATGTACACCGACAAGAATGTCTCCAACTACAACTCTCTGTCCTGGGCTTACCAGTATTGTACCGAATGGGGCTATATCCAAACGGGTTCGGGCGTCCCTAGTGACCGCCTGCCTCTGATCTCTCGATTGTTGACTCTGGACTATCTGACTTTGGTTTGCCGTTATGCATTCAATATCACTTCTCCTCCAGACACCGAGAAGATTAATCAATGGGGAGGTTTCAACATCTCATACCAGCGACTGGCATTGGTTGGCGGCGAGGCTGACCCCTGGCGGCCAGCGACACCGCTTACAACTCTTGATGTGCCCGATCGTTTGAATGACACGAGTACCGTCAGCGAGCCCATTATCCTTATTGAGGGCGCCGTGCACCATTGGGAAGAGAACGGCGTGTTTGCGAACCAAACAACCCCAGACTTGCCTCCGCCGCCAGTGGCAAACGCACAAAAAGAACTCGCCCAGATAGTGCAAGAATGGTTGCTGGAATGGAAGCACCGCAGATGAAGGGAGTTTTCTCTGGAGTCGGCTTTGCACAGGAGAAAAAGCGGAGGTGGAGTGAAAGCTCCCCACGACAAAGTAATGTTGATATGCTACTCAAATGAAGTCAGAATGGGAGGTCAGCAGTGACAGCACATCGGCCCCATCTTATTGACTGGCACGGCCGACTATTGCTTTTCCAGTTTACCGAGATTTCGGGCCAAGCTGTGTGACGCGACCCGCGTAGGACCTTCGTCAAAACACTTGCATGTTTTGCTGGGCATGTGACACGATAAGTAACACAGGGAGAAGACGCGGTGAGACGAGCCTCCGTGGCCTGCATAGGCGAAAACGGCCATTGACCTCACCGGGCATGAGAGCGTCAATCTCGACTCGGGGAGCGAACTTGCCAGATGAAGTCGAATCAAAACACGGTCAAACTAAACATAGGCCGAGACCGCAACTAACATCAGACGAAGACCTTTATTCAGAGAGACGAGTCCCAAACGAGGCTTTTGACAGTTAACGGTGTGACGGGCAATCATCGCACTGACCATCTACGAAGGCCGCGCCTTTCCTATATCGCCCATACGTAAATTCTTGACTCAAAGTGTATATAATCTCGACTCAGCACGCCCGTGCGCAAGCTGCCATCGGGTCGGTTGCGTAAGTCGGACGCAAGGTCGCAAACAGCAATTTATTTACTGCGAACTCAGCTTGTTTTGGAAAGCCAGAGCGTCCGGGTATCAACATCACACAGCACAGACGTGACCTGGCCGGAGAACCACGGTGTACACCCGTACACTTCCAGGCACAGCGGCCAGGAATATCGCTGCCTCCTCCCTCTGCTGCCGCTATGGGCGAGGGGATGTCGAACCCGAAACACGGCCCGCCACACACGTTTTTGACCACGGATCCTCGTCAAAGTCTCTGAGCTGAAGAGACACAACAGCTCGATAAACACAGGCTCTACGTCAGCGACGCCTTCTGCTGCCATATTCGGCCCGGCATTGCTCAGAGTGATTGGAATTCAGGTTGACGTTCACCTATAGTACCAGGCCTCGATCATGTTGGAATGCTCCATTTACAGACAGACACTTATATACAATGTGCCTGTGCCCCGTCAAGTTTACGACGGACTACCTATATCTTCAAGGACTTGGCTTCAAGCTGTGTACACTTTAAGGGCTGCTAACGGAGAACCATGGTCCATTCCTGTGGCCGATGGAGCCACCGTCGCCGCCTCGCGCCGACCGGCGTCCCAACTGATGTTCATCTGCTCCTTTAGCGGTGCCTGGGCTTCCTGATTTAGCCAAGACCGTCCACGGCCATACCCTGTTCTTCTACCACCCAAGTGATCGCTGAGTACGTTGGTCGATCTCCCAGATGATCCCACTGGACGCCACTTCTACTCCTAAGGTCCGGTTGACCTCTCAAACGATTCTGTTGATTAGCCCCTGAACCCTGAGTATTCTTGTACCACTCCGGGACGAAGATTGTGCCAGGCACCGGCCTTCCCCCAGAAGGCGCAATGCAGCTGTACAGTACCTTGCTAGGCGAGATGCTTGACGCTCAATGATCTGGATCTCGACTAGTTTATGACGCTCAGGTTTTCTCCTAGGCAATAGCCGCCACCACTCTCCACAATTCCCATCCGGACGGTCACTATCACAACATCAGACTTCTGCCAGTGTCGGTCTGCGCCATGTCTTTGTTTTCTTCTGCAGAGTCAAAAAGCGAGTGTTCTGAACCGACTTTCCAGACCTCAGGCGCTGCGCTTGACACCTCATTCGGGAGAGCTCCGTGCGGCCCCCCCTTGACAGCCAGACCGTCTTTGTGTCAACTTTAATGTGGCCCGTCCGTGATGAAACGCTGGTTTGGGCCAATGGTTGCTGCCGACTCCACTCATTCCATCGGTGCTGCAATTAGTGTCCTCACCCCGTTTGACGCTCGATCATCATCAAGGTGGAAGTAGAGAAATGTCCGGCTTTCTGTCTAGCAGTGTGCAATTTTACAAGGAATAGGCGATTGATCTCCATCCCACCATTTTCGCCTGCAAGATTGGTGCGGTGGTGCAACGCACACCGCCGACATTTACAGCAGTTGTGGTCCTCAAGTGGCTTGCATCCCTGCTCCTCAACCCAGTCTGGTCCTGCCGTTCGAGCACGTTGGGTCACCCATAGACTGGATCGTCACTGACCTGTATCCTGGTTGCTTTGACTGGCCTGTCCCCTGTTGTTCTTGGACTCTCTTGCAGCCTTTGTCCCATCTGACGGTCACTGCTACCGTCAGAGTTCCAGATGACAGCTGCCTCCAGCGCCCCTCCTAAAGAAGCCTCTTGGCTCACTTCAGAGTTCCTGCTAATGCGGCAGCACATGGCCTCTTCTTCCGCCATGTCCACATTTTCCTCCGACCTCCATAAATCAACTCCCACCTTCTCTGGCCCCGGCGCCATGGATCAAGTGTTGAAATCTCGAGAATTGAGCTCTGCATCTGTTCGGAGACGGAAGTTTCAAGAACGACAGCAGCAGAATGCTTTGGAAAGAGAGAAAATGCGAGAACGTAAGAGAATGATGATGATATATGATCCGGTGGAAGAGGAGTTGGACGACTTCGGCGCCAGTTCTCGAGACGAGATGGATTCTGGCACGAGACAATGTGAACGGAGGTCTTCTATCGAAACGCCTTCGGAGTGCAGCGTGTCGACGCCCGACGACACATTCTTGAATCGAGCCGCTTTTGGCCAATGCTCTGCTTACGGTGCAAATGTGAAGCCGACAGAGATGTTAGAAGGGGGCGACGATCGGGTTCCAACGGCGCCGAACTACAGTTTTGTGACCATCCCTCCGCCGTCGCCGGCACCAGTGCTACAGGCGTCACTGGCGACCTTGTCAGATTTCAGATACGATCGGTATTCGGTTTTCCTGGACTCGCCCATATCAGAACTCCTCAGTTCCGACTCCGAAACCGAGGAGACGCTCTCGCCGGTCGAGGTTGCCACCCCCGTGGCTTTTTCTCTTCCCAAATCCCGACCTTCCCTTATATCTATAGCCTGTACGTCCCAACATCACAAGAGGATAACATCGCCGCTTCCAAGTCCGCTATCACAATCAACTTCACAACAACCTGAACGACCGGCCAAACGTCGATCGATCAGTAGCAGCCACTCGGGGTTTCCTGCTGCGGAAGCCACACTTTTGGAGGTGCCCGATTTGCCTGCCAGTGCGTGCGAGGTCATTGCCAATGCAAGTGCCAATGCAAGCCAGGAATCTCTGGTTCTGCCTCTGCCTAGCAGAAGTTCGAGGTCCAAGGGCGACCGCAAGTCCAGTTTGCCACGGCTCTCCATTGCACTGAGCCACGCGCGAATGAGCAGCATCAAAACCCTGATCAAAACGCCAACGACACTGACTGGAAGTCGCTCATCTTCCCGTTCTTCCGTGAACATCAGTCGTCCCTCGACTGCATGCCAGCCAGCGGCGGACCAGATCCTTGAAGGAGACGACCCCATGGCATCCACTATCGCCAACAATCTGGCCCACCTGCAACGATCCACGACCACCACGAGCACGTCGAGCACTGCGAGCCAGGTCAACATGACGGCGCTACCCACCCCCCCTGCCGATGACAGCCCTCCTGATCCTCTCACGGCCATTCCGCACATGGGTCCGCGAAAAAAATCATCATTCTCCGTCTTGCGCAGACGAAGTGAAAGTATTGGGCAGGCGCTCAAGGGTTTTGGAAAGAGTTCGACGAGAGCCGAGGCACCTGCACCTTTACCGTTGGCATCGGCACCGACATCGACGACACCCAGGAAGCAATATCCGTTGGACTTGTCGGCGTTTCCCACTCCCCCGCTTCCCTCTCCTCGTACCGGCACGAGTAGTGCAGCGTCGTTTACTTCGGCCTCGATCAAGAGTAGTGATGGAGCTGTTGGTTTGGGCTTGAAGAGCGTGGATCTGGACGGGATCGCGAAAACATGAACAAACACACAAATTGCTGGGATGGGCACGGGGAAAAGATTGTTTTGACCCGCGCAGCCCCTTTAACGAGTTACGACATGGTGGCAATCTTCACGAATTCTTGTATCAAAAGGTGTCTGTAGTCTAGTGAAAGAAACGGCATTTGGGTGGCCGCAGAAGGGTTTCTGCGCCGGAAAATGCCAATAATGAATGAGATCCCCTTTACACCAGCATCATGCTCTGAGAGTGAGCTGTGTGGTAAATACTTGTAGGCGCCAACGCACGATCCAAAAGCACTACTTAACAACTGCCTCGACCGGACATTCTCAGAGGAACTTGCCAACAAAGTAAAGATCGACTCGATACCCGCCTCAGCCCCAGCCTTGTGTGGCTGGAGAAGCGAAAAGGGGCCGCGAGGCTGAAGCGGAAGTGTTCATGTCAATATCAATATGGCCTTGGCGCTGCTCCCCGCATTTTCTCCGTATGCAGTGCCATTGCGATTTTGGTCATAACGTGTTATTTGCTTCCAGGTACTAACAACACGGCAATCTCTCTTTCTCTTTCTGTTTTGGCGTTGAGGGCGGCCAGCCCTTCGGCCCACTGGCAGTGAATACCACACAATGCCTCCTCACAGTAGAGGCGCGTCGCCCGAGTCAGGGTCAGGGTCAGGACATCAACGACCACACTCCAAATCATTATCAGCCTCTTTCCCACCCACGCTGCGGCCATACCTTGAAAACCTGCCTTCTCCCACATTATTGATCCCCTCGGATCAAAGAACACCTACGGGTCCTTATATGGACAAATCACAAACAGACCGCGGTCCATCTCCATCTACGCCTGTGACACCGAAAACTCCCCGGCGGCGTGCGGCCACCACAACTGTCTTCGAGGGTGAAGACCGGGGAAGAAGAACTTCTGGCGACTTTGAAGATGGAGAAGAAGAGGACGACGAAGACGAAGAAGACGAAGAGATAGATGTGACGGGCGTGACGCTGGATGACGACGATTTCGAATCGCATTATTCGCGGCACGAATCGGAGGAAGAATCAGGTTCAGACCAATTTGGATCCCAAGATGAAGATATTGAAGAGCATTCACAATTCGAATCGTCGTCGCAGAACGGGCACGCAGCCGCCGCTGCCTCCACCGCCACCACCGCCGACGAACAAGAATCAGAATACATTTCAGCGCAACAAAAACAACGACCAGGATCGCTCGCACGCGTCCACTCTCTACCCGCACGGCCACCTTTACCCGCGCGACATCACCACCAAGCGCAAGGGCAAGGTCTACACACATCACAATCCACAACATCTCTCGGCCCGCCTCCTTCTCATCCACCACCTCCACCACCCCTCTATCCACCATTCTACAACCGGCCACCGACACCACTGCCTCCATCACCGAGTCTCACATCTTTGTTAAGGCCACCATCTCTCCTAAACCGGTCCACGGCCTCAACTCGACCAACCACACCAGACAGTTCAGACGTTGAAACGCCCAACGACACCGAAGCCGCCGTTGCACAATCAGCGCGTCGGGCACATCCACTGCCGCCCACATCCCCCAAAGTGCCCACGTACGAATACTACGGGTTCGTGTTGTATTTGGCCTCGTCGCTCGCGTTTCTGTTTTACATCCTCTGGTCGTATCTGCCCAGCCCGTTCCTGCATGCTCTTGGGATAACTTACTACCCGAATCGATGGTGGTCGCTGGCCATTCCGGCCTGGATCGTGATGCTTTTGGTTTATATCTATGTTGCGTTGCTGTCCTATAATGTCGAGTATTTGACCTTGCCGCTGAACAGTCTCGAGTGCATGGTCGATGATGCGGCGAATGTTGCGGTCCTGGATGAGAAGACTGGAAGGATAAGAAAGGGGGGAAGTAAGAGGTTGATGAAGGAGTTGGAGGAGCGGGAGAGGTATTTCGAACACCATCCGGAACAACATCGAGGAGGAACGGAAACGAAAAGGAATCGGAGACTGTCAAGGGGTCAGGCTAGTAACTTGAACCAGTTGAGAAACAACCAGTCTGGGGGATTTGGTGCTGGCGCCGTGTGCTCGGACCCTACTGCCAGACGAAGATTGTCGAACCGATCGCACCCTGCGGCGGCGGCGGCGGCAGCATCCGCTGTTGATGGCAGTCCAGGCAGTGTTGGCATTGACTCGTCCAAGAATCCTCCTCCACCTCCCGACATTCCTGCCCGTGACTACCAGAATTCAAATTCGAGTTCGCATTGGAATCAACATGCCCATGGCCATGATCCCACCACTGCACAATCGTTTCTACACCACATTGTGCATCCTAATACTACTACCAGCGCCGCCCGAGACCGAGCAGCGCAGCATTCCATCACCGGCAAGCCCAATGGCGCCGGTGGTGGTGGTGGTGGTGGTGGTCCGAATATGGTGATGCCGAACTGGAATTGGAAACTCGTCTGGAACGAAGGCACAGATGCCGTCATGGACGTTCCGATCGGTGGCGTTTGCGAAGTTTTGTATGGCTGATTTTACCATACTGGATCAAATATGTTTGTTCTTGAGAAAGAGAGCGAGAAAAAGAGAGCGAGAAAAAGAGAGAGAGAGAGAGAGAGAGAGAATTAAGGGAAGTATACTATTATCTGATGGTGCATAATATATGTAATAGTATATCAATAATAATACTGTGTACATACTACACAGGTTGATTGGAGATTGGAAGGAGAGACAGACACAGCACCCAGTTTTGCATCCATCAGGCTTGTCAAGTCAGGGTATTCAGCTACCTTCATCATCCATTCAGATACTCAGGTAGTAGGATAGTAGTAGACACCTCGACCCCATGGCGTGGCGGTGTAACAGTAGTATTGCAGCATACAAGGTAGGCATAGTGTAGTAGTGTCGAATAGGATTGTATAGTCACATATAGTAGGTAGTAGTATACCTAGGTAGGTAGTAATATAGTGTAAGAATGCAAACCACAATATCATGAATAACAACTCTCTTTTCCTCGTTTCATTTTTCATCTTTGCCTCTTCACATATACTGACTACTAGTAGTCAAGTCAATCAATCCCATTTAATAAACGTCTTGTTCTGCAACCATCTGGCAGACCGAACAACCATCTTATCCACACGGGTAAAGTAATCTGCGACCCAGAGGACGACAAGAGCAGTAAGAAGAGCGCCCGGCAGACGAGCAAGATGCGACTCGCCGAGATGGGCGGCGCGCCACGGCTCAATGACCAATCTGTACGGGCCATAAACAATCGGCCAGTGCATGGCATAAATACCAAACGACAAGTCGCCAAGGTACTGGGAGAAGCGCCATTCGAACGGTCGCTGGAGGATCGGACACGAGTCGAGGGCCAGGACGACAAAGAAGGCCCCGAAGCTGATCCAGAACGTGTACGCTGCGTCGCCGTACCATGGCGGAATCATGCGTGCCAAAATGGGCCACGGGAACTGCCCGTCGGTGGCGCCCAGGTCGGGAGTGTGCTGTCGGTCTGGCTGGCCCAGCAATATGAAGCCCAACAGAAGGACAGAAACCCATCCGATGGTGGAGGCGATGGCGACGAGACGACGACGATGACGCCGGAGACGATGTTGTGCAGACGAAGACGCAAAAAGTTTCTCTTGCATGATTTCTCTTTCTTCTTCGCTTTCCCCTTCGCTTCCGCTCTCGCCTTCCTCTCCCACTTCGGGTTGCACGATCGCCACTTGGTCGTTTGCTGTCATCACGACAACGGGCAGCGGTTGTGGAGGAGGAAGAGTAGTAGTAGTGGCAGCAGCATGTCCACCGAGACGCTCCGGATGCCGGCTCAACGAGAGGTCGGCGACGAACATGCCAAACAAAAACTCGGACAGGAAAATCCATCTCGACATGGTCGACAACTTGCTCGACGCCGCACAGAAAACGAATAAAATGATGCTGCCGCGGTATTCAATCGGGATCGTCCACATCTGGTCGAGATATCTGGTGCGGAACACCCCATCATGTACCCAGCCCTGAATGTCGGCGAACGGGTTGCAGGTGACGGCGAAATCCAAAAACCAGTCCCACAGCTGGGCCCAGAACGTGGGCTGAGGATTCATTCCATATGGTATATACCAGCGTAGCGTCACCATGATGGCCGCCACCAGGGTTGCTACTCCTGTCGAACCGTAGAGTCGGATGAACCGCCGGAAGGTGGACGAGGCGAGACAGTCGTGTAGCCGTGCGGCTTGCTTGTTGCGGATCATCTGCAGCATCCGGTAGCTCAGCACATAACCGGAGATGACGAAGAAAATGGCCACCATTCCGGATCCGCCGTCAAAGAAGACGCGGATGATGGGCAGTTGTAGAAACCATATATTGGGCAGGTGGAATGCGTGGTAGATGAACACACACACTGCCGCGTAGCCTCTCAGAGCATCCAGGTATGCTGTAGGATGGAGCTTGCGTTCGCGGCCGCCCGCAGGATCACGCTGATGTAGATAGCTGGGGAGAAAAAATCGGATATGTTTGAGGATGCTGAGGCTTTTGGCTCCTGCTGTCTGCCATCTTGGCCGACGCTGGGGGGTGTTGTATGTCACTTCGTCCGCGGGTTGGGCCTCATGCTCGTCGTCGGCATAGTCTCGACTATCGATCGCGGGGTTCTGATCTTCCGAGAGACGGATCGCATGATATGTTCCTCCCATACTGTCGTTGCTCACTCGCTCGCCGTTTCTTTACGTGAGCAAGCCCTGGGTGCAATGTGACCGTACGGAAGTGCGTGGATGTAACCCGGGAGATTTTGAACGAGACCTTTTCACAAGCTCCTGACCATTTTTGAGTATATGTTTGGTTTGTACAGAATTTTGTCAATGAGGTTGGGCCCCCTACCACGGCAGCTGTCCAAGGAAGTACTGCAACGATGACTTTGAAACCCACCGTATACAGGAGGTGGCCATGGCGAAGTTAAATCATCAAGATGGCCCAGGCACTCCTTGCATGCAATTGTAGGAATGCAATTTACCTGATGGCAAGCTTCGGCTCGATCCCTCAGAAGGTCTGGCCTCTGGGTCTAGCATTCAAGGCGCCATCAAGCCAATCCAATCATGTCGATCGCACGGGCAAACAAGCATTTGTCCATTTGTTCACTAAGGAGTCAGTAGCTCGGAACTGACAGGCGTCAAGTCGAGGGTGAGCCCTTTTGACAGGTCAACCCATTGAGCAAGTCCTTTGTGGGCCACATTCTGCGAAAGGTGCCTCTCTTTTTCTTGATGTTGCAGACAGAAAAAATAGGTAGAGTAAGAGTTAGTAACATCGTTAGCCGTTGAGGAAGACAAGATTTTGCCTCTTCTTGTCATCTCGGCGTGTGAGGGCGTAATGGACTTTTGCCGAGCAAAAGTCCCGCAGACTTGAATATGGAGAAGCGAAGTCTGGGGCACGGGCCAGGGTGACATGGCACGTGCCCATGCATAGCTCTCTCGAGAAACTATAGTGGGAATGGCTGGCTGGCAGTCAGGTCAGTTCAGCGGTGCCCGTATTTGATGCGTATTTGATTCTTGCCACCTTCTTCCTTTCATCTCGCCTACAACCTGTCATTCGGAGCTTGATTGAGGTTGCCTGTGGTCAATTCACAAGACCCCCCTTTTCAGTGCGTCTTTTACATTATGGTTCATAAGCACGCCATTTTCCGGCAGCGGCGACCGTGGCTTCCGTAGCTGATGGTTTGGACTTGAGGATTTGAAGCGCGAAGCCCCTGAGTCAGAACTGGATAGCAATGCCAGTGTAGTGCGGGTGTTGCATACGAGTAGCCACCGGCACATCAGGAGGTGGTGATAAGTCGTCCAAGTGCATCATCATTGTTATGGGGCAGTTCAGAGGTTCGAGTCGAGTGTCCCACTTCGCGGGTTGAAGGTGGTGGGAAGAGAAAAGGGTGATGGAAGTGGGCGGGTGCACTACAATGTATCAGTGTACTACTGCACTGCATCGGGACAAGAGCGCATCTTGCTTATCGAACTGGGCATCACTTATCTCCACGTGCTCTCCGTCTGCCCAGCCACAAGATTAGTCAGCATCAGCCACATTGCGCACAGCCATCATGATGTCTTTTCTTCTAATGTTGGTTGGTACCTGCAGCGGCAAAGCCTTTCTAGCCACTCCGCCTCTTTTGAATTCCCGCAACAATGTTCCGACCTCTCCTACCAGCGTCAGGATTAAAGATCCGGAGAGAAGCCAAGTTAAAGATGATCGAAATCCCACATGCTACTATCTTTCGTCGTGGTGGCGTTGCGAGGATGAAGTAAGCGTTGAGCCTCAGAAGCAAAATGATCTCATCGGACGTCAACCTGTTCGCTAACAAAGGGAAAAACTTGGTACATCTCCCGGATCTGGGATGCGGCGACATCCATTGAAAGGTTAAATCTCTATAAAATTATACTATGTATATTGACGTATTTTCATTTTGCATGCAATCCCCTTGTATCACATAGACTTTCATCCCGTCCCTATTATTCACTGGCGAGGCATCCTTTTGGGACATAATCGCGATACAAAGGACAACATCTCCGTGGTCCACATTATCTTGTTTACTCAACACCCATTCTGCGTACCGGCCCCAGAGCCATCCTTTGGGAATCTTAACTTTTGGTTAGGCCTTAATATAAGGAGAATAATTTATCGTCCATCAGCTTCGCAACGATAATACGTGCATCTGAAGTCGACTCCGCAGCCAGCACCATGGGAGAACCAGCGACAGACTCCAACTACTGCATCCTACAAGGATTTGAATGGAACGTCTCAGCAGACCAAAAACACTGGAAACGACTGAACGCCGTTCTCTCTGAGCTCAAAGACGTCGGACTCGAGAACATCTGGTTACCTCCGGCATGCAAAGGCCAGGGCGGCAGCCAGGCCAACGGATACGACATCTACGACCTCTACGACATTGGCGAATTCGAACAGAAGGGATCGAAATCAACAAAATGGGGATCACGCGAAGATCTGGACGCACTGGCTCAAAAAGCCCAAGAACTCGACGTAGGGCTGTACTTCGACGCGGTGCTGAACCACAAGGCCGGGGCGGACCACAAGGAGAAATGCCGGGTGGTCGAAGTCGACCAGGCCGACCACACCAAAGACATCAGCGAGCCATTCGAGATCGAGGCATGGCTGGGGTTTGACTTCCCCGGCCGCGGCGACAAATATTCGGCCCAAAAATACCACTGGGAGCATTTCTCGGGGACCGACTACGACGCAGGCAACGACCGCACGGGCATTTTCCGCATCGTCGGCGAGAACAAGTGGTGGTCGCACAGCGTGGGCAGCGAATCCGGCAACGCCGACTTCCTCATGTTCGCCGACGTCGACTACTCGCACCCGGAAGTCGAGGCGGACGTGAAAAACTGGGGCGAGTGGATTGTTCGCCAGCTGAAACTCAAAGGATTCCGATTCGATGCGTGCCAGCACTTTTCCGAGCGGTTCACTAACGAGTTCATCAATAACCTCGAAAAACAGTTTGGTGACAACTCGTTGTTTCTGGTCGGCGAGTTCTGGACGGGTGAAGTGAAAGCCATGCTTGAGTATCTTGACAATATGCACCATAAGTTCAGTCTGTACGACTCGCCGCTACTTAACAACTTTTCGAGGCTGTCGACTACCGAGGGCGCGGATCTGCGTACTGTTTTTGATAATAGTTTGGTTCAAGCCAGGCCCGAATGTGCTGTTACTGTTGTTATGAACCATGACACACAGCCTGGTCAGACTGTCGAGACGCCCATAGAGGGATTCTTCAAGCCTCTTGCATATGCGCTGATTCTGCTCCGCAGAGAGGGGTACCCTTGTGTGTTTTATGGTGACTTGTACGGCACAAAGGGCAAGCATCCTGAGCCGCCTTCCTGCGGTGGCAAGTTGCCCCATTTGGTCCTGGCCCGCAAGCTCTTTGCCTACGGCGACCAGGACGATTACTTTGACGATGCTAATTGTCTGGGCTTCGTGCGCCGAGGCACCAATGACCGCAAGGACGGTTTGGCGTGTGTCTTGTCTAATGCCGCCCCTGGACAGAAGAAGATGTTTGTCGGAAAGGAGCATGCGGGAGAAGTCTGGACTGATGTCCTGGGCTGGCAGACCGATGAGGTCAAGATTGATGACGAAGGCTTCGGCCAATTCATGTGTCCTGGCACCAGTGTGAGCGTTTGGGTTAATAAAGATGCTCAAGATCGATCCAAAATCGATGGCTTGCACTTCGACACAGATATCTATGCCAGAGCATGATGTTGTTCGTCACCGTCGGTATATACTTCTTACGTTAGATTGCTGTTTGATACCCTGAAGACCTGTCGGATAGAGAAGGCCATTTCTGATAGTCCGTGGATTCTTGTCCATCGAGTATCGCACTGGCAGGGAGGAATCTAATAATCCATTTTGTGCGACACTGTCAATATGGCTTGAGTCTACGACGCAATCGAAGAAACCTGGATCCTCGGACACTGGGGCTCCTGGATAGTAAACATGCATAGATAAAGAACTTGATTCGTCTCGGACCTGCCGGTTATATCATGTGCCGTGAAATCTTTTGTTAGACCACGAGAAGACCTAACCGGAGGACATGAGTTTAGTACTCCGACAGCATTGGCCCTGGAGTAGGTATAGACTGATCGATCTCATAACCTCGCAGTGAATTGCTGCTGCTGCTGCTGCTGTTGTTGTGGTATCGCTTGCGGCCTCTCCGCCACATCCGACTCTTTCGGCATAAACCATCCCATGGATTTATCATACATGGTCGGTGTGACGCCAGTATTGGGATCACACGGCTCCCGCCCTTGATTAAAATACTTGGCAAGGGCTGTTTCCGCATGGCGCTCGACATCATAACCATAGACCTCCAGCACGGTCTGCGGATCGCCGTATAAGTTGCTGCTGCGCACGTAATACTTGCCTTGCAGTTCAGGGGCCATGGCTGCATCTCGAGCCCGCTGTGCCGGCCCGTCGGGTAAATGCCAGATGGCGCCGTTGAGGAACGAGACTTGTTGTTTCGCATATGCCTTGGGCATCCTTTCTTCTTCGTAGATGCGCACGGCATCCTGGAGGTTTATGCCGCCTTGGACAACTTTACCGATACATTTGGCGAGAAACGCCCCATCTTCCATGGACGTCGCTGCTCCCTGAGCCATATGGTTAACCATGGAGTGGGCGGCGTCGCCGATGAGAACGACGTTCTTGCGTGGTGACGACCATGTTGATAGGGGACCGGTCACCATAAGGGGCCAGCGGGACTGTGTAAGATGGATGGTGATTAGCTTGTCTGATGGCTCTGCCAAAAACAAAAAGAACAAAGTCGTCAACTTACAACGCTTTCAATCATGTGCACAATGCGTTTGATTCGCGGATCAAAGTCCTTGTACTCGTTCCGCAGTTCTTCAATGGGTACATCGGGCTGTGTAGCCCGCACCTTTTCAGGCCGGTGATGCGAAAGCACGAGATTGAACATCTTCCCCGCGTTGATGGGATACGTAATGATATATGCGTTGTGGCCCATCCACACTTCCATGGTCAATTTCTCAATCAGCTGCCTTGCGACGGGATCCTTCCGGATTTGGTCGTACGGCACCAGAGCCCGGTAAGCGCAGTTGGTAGTGGGAGGCTCAGGGGCGACGTTGGGAAAGAGTGTTTTTCGAGTGATGCTGTTGATTCCATCGGCCCCAATTAAGAGGTCAAAAGTGTGCTTTGCACCGCGGCGGGTTTCGACGGTGACTTTGTCGCCGTTGTGATAGTTAATGTAGCTTACGGCTGAGTCGATGTGGATCTTGGCCCCTAGTTGCTCTGCGATCGTGACCAGCCCTTCATGAAGATGGGCTCGGTGGACTACCCACCATGGCCGTCCTAGGGACTGTTCCACAGTGGATATCGTGGTATGCCCGACCTTGGTACCGTCCTTGCGGCGCATGTTGAGCTCTTCGAATTGGACGAGATTGCCGCCAATGACTTTGTCAACTCCCCATCGTTGAAGAAGCACTGAGACATTGGGTGTCATCTGGATGCCGGCGCCTATCTATAGTGTCACATGGAAGGTTAGAAACCAGAGGATGAAGGCATAAATGGTAATCGCCGATGGTAGCACCAACCTCTCCCAATTGCTCTGCTGCCTCAAGAACAGTCACGTTCGCACCAGCCTTGCGTAAGGCGATGGCCGTGGCAAGCCCACCAATCCCGGCCCCAACAATGCCAATATGCACATCCTGTTGTCGTGTGTGACCCTGCCTAGATATGAGTATTTGTCGGAGCTGAATTGAGCACAAGGCTACCAACCATCTTCTCAGATAGAACCCCGGAGATGTCTCTGCTAGAAGCGGCCTGGCCCTTGTATCAAAACGGAAGTGTATTTGTATTGAAGGAATATCCTGAGTATGGGATCTCGAGCCGCCGCGGGTCAAGGTCGTATATAGCCATATCCAGTTCAGCTTACATTGTACACCGTCGAGACTGTGAAGGTATCATGGGCCGCGGAGTTAGGGATGAGCCCCATGTCGAACCATTGATGATGCAGGAACAGCACAGATCGGATTGGAGTAGACAATCATACTTCACCCTTAAGATCTGCATATACATTTGCACGGTTTGAAAGATGATCCCTTTCTGTCATGTGCGGAGTCCTCGGAATTGATTCTATCACGGGGCTCATGCTCCACATTCCCACGGACAATCAAGGGAGAGCATCAGAACAGTACAAACACCGTGAAGCGACACTGTTCAAGGTATCATTGTGCCTGACCTGGGATCACCTGGGAAATGTTGGAGTGTGTGTGTCGACTCTGGGCCACTCCAGAAATGTTAGTCCTACCTTAATCCGTACAGAATCTCTTCGATATCTGCGTCACATCGCTCCAGCATATAATGCCATAGAGAAACTAATAGGAGGCGCCAAAGACTGTGCAGGAGCGTGGTCAGAGCAAGTCATAAGGACGAAGTTGACTCCAGCAGTGGCAGGAAAAAGCGGACCACGTGACCAGGATCATATCACGTGAACAAGCATCACATGATCGGCTGCAAATGCCGAACTGAACCGGCGGCTTTGGTTCTTGTGCCTGATCTCTCCCTCTTCTCGACTCTCTTTCATTTCCTATCTCCCCGACAGTGCGCCGCGTCAGCCCCCACAAGGCTTGAGGTCCTGTCCAAGAAGCCGTTTCTGGGGCACATTATGGGGCATAGCATGGGGCATAGCATGGGGCATAGCATGGGGCACAGCATGGAGTTTGGAGAGCTCCCGTCTGTTTACAACTCGCCTTGGAACCTGCCGCATCCAAGGCGTTCAGTCAAACAGAGAGCCTGTCCAGCAGCCGTCAGTGGCGGCTGGCCGGCCACAAGAGTGGACAGTGGACTGCATCCGATACCCGCCCCAAACTCAAAGGGAGCTCTCTACTTCCCGCCCACTGCACTGCAGCTGGCCAGTCTTGACGTTGGACCGCCACACACCGGTAGGCAGACCTGCAAGATGAGAAATCCACCTCCTCCAGATGCTATGTTGCCGACCTCAAGCATAGTGATTTGCATTCCTTTCTCCCCGTATCTTCATCACTTCCCGTGTTCCCCGATAGCTTCAGTCAAGAGCAGATTACAGTGGTCAATCAGGTGAGAGCACGGCGGTCAGGTGTTGATGCCATAGCAACGTCAATGAATGAGACCGAACGCGAACAGGACCCCGTGTCCAACAGACACCCACCACAGGTGCAGCCAGTGGATCATTCGACACCGCCCAACAAGAGGAGAAGGATTGCACTGGCATGCAGCAATTGCAGACACAGAAAGTCTCGGGTACGTAGACAGACTGGATACACGCACGTTCTCCCTTGCAAGGCAACCTTCGAGTCGTTGTGACCGCGAGAGGCAGTTCGTTTCGCGTCCATCCACCCAAGATGGTGCACGGACGGCCCCTCGGCCGATTGAAATCTACCGTCCTTCTATGAACAATCGACCGATCTAACCATGTCAATATCACCATTTCTAGTGTGACGGAGGGAGACCTGTATGTTCACAATGTCGTGAACTAGGGTCGGAATGCCATTATGAGCAGCAAGGGACCGCCAACAGCCTCACAGTCGGCAGAAGGTAAGAGCATGGTCAAATGTGGGTCCTGCTGGCAGCGGACCTGACATTGCTTCTCTTACAGTTACATATCTCAACTCGAGACACGGCTTGCAACTATTGAAGACAACATCAAGCGACTCCAAAATGGCCAGACTGTTACACAGCCAAGGTCTCCCAAATCTCCACAATGTAGTCGTGGTGGCTTGCCAGGGAGCAAGGATACACCCACAGATGACGGCAGCAATGGGCCTCAGATCCCTTCCCACATGCTTTATCAGAATAATGCCGAGTTGGGAGATTTGGACACGGCCGAAGACTCGATTGACGGAATGGGGGCCATTAAGTTCACCGATGAGGAGGACTGCGGTTATTTTGGTACACACGCCGTCCCGCAGTCTTCCTTACTGGTGTGTAGTGCTGCCTGCTAATGACCGTACCAGGACCATCTTCGAACATTGCTTTTGTCCGCCATATTTCTCTAGCGATGGCTAGGGGAACAGCGGCTGGCCAAGCCGCACCGTCACAGGCCCCTCGTCGCTCAATTACCGGTACCATGAGCGTATCTCGACCTCACTACGTCAAGGATCAAACTCCACAGATTGGTGTAAACCCATCACGGAGAGGAATCAACATTTATGCGCTTCCCTCAGAGGCTCGCACGTGGGCACTAATCAAGGAGTACTTTCAAAAGACAGGGCAGTTATTGCCGTTTATTCACGAGGAGTCGTTCTGCGATACCTATTTCCAGATGAAGCGCAACCACTTCACATTGGCCCGCAGGACATGGCTCGGCTTACTCAACATCATTATGGCCATGGGTACCACGCTATCGGTCGAAGGGAATATGTCTTCGGAAGAGCGGATAGAGGAATCCGACGTTTACTATCAGAGAGCCAACGCGCTGTGTTACAAGGAGTCCAGACGAAATATCAGTCTTGAGTTGGGTAAGCCTGTCCACGATACCACAAAACCTACATTTTTGTCTTAGCACTGCCAGTCACTCATTATGCGCTAGTCCAATACCTTCTCATTCAAGGCCAGTATCTCCAAGGAACCCAAAAGTCTGTCCAAGCTTGGACAGTCCACGGGTTAGCCATCACCACTGCCTTCCAGTTGGGCCTGCATTCGCCTCGAACCAATTCCGAATTCCCTGCACTCGAGGCAGAGATCCGAAAGCGTGTCTGGTTTGGATGCATCCTACTCGATCGGTGTGTCATGCTTTATCGAGAACGCGTACAAGTTTGCCGTTCTTTATTACTAACGACCCTGCAGAACTCTAAGCATGACCTTTGGTCGGCCCTCCATAATCCCGGACAACTACGTCAAACTTGACCTGCCGATTTTCAACATCAAGATCGTTGGTCAGGCTCCCACACCTCAAAATGAACCTGCCATTCCTCAAATGGACGCTATGTTCTACACAGCTACCATGTGAGTCCTGGAACTAGCCTGACATCACTGACAGTGGGTCCATCGACTAACAAGAACTACTTAGCAAGTTATATAATGTCATGTATCATATCATCGACACGTGTTACGGACAGAATTTGGGCATTGAAGATTCCCTGGACGACTCGGAGATCTTCTCCCTGGTGCTGAAAGGTGGTAGGTTACTTGACGAATGGCAGTTTCAGCTCCTACCACAACTTCTCCTCCGTGTGTGCGACGTGCCACTCCGTCCTCCGGATCTCGACAAAATGGAACAGAGGAATCTGATTGTGGAGCGGTTCAATATGGTATTGTCGCTGCGATACCATAACCTCCGGATTTTGCTTCACCGTCCTATTCTCGAGAAGATCCTGGACACATATGGCGGACAACACGACGCCGCGGGAGCCGGAAATGGTATGTCTGCTCGCGTTGGGGTGGAGAACCCCATGCTACAACAGATTGGTGTCACGAGCATTGAGACCTGCGTCGACTCGGCCATGATCATCATATCGATTGTCCATACCATTGTTTTGTCTGCCGGATGGCGCCGCGATCTTCTAGGGGCGTGGAATTACTCGTTGTTCTACAGTAAGTACCAGAGCCAAGGAGGCTAGACATATCAACAACAAGAAGACTAACCTACCTTGTGTGTCGTGCATAGCATTCAATGCCGGCCTAGTCTTATTCGCAGCACTTCTCGTGGCGCCGAAAGACGACCTTCGCCAGCAGAGGCAAGACCCCAAATATTTCATTCCCTCCAGGTGGGACTTCGTCGACCATATCCCGCGGTATTTGACCATGGCCATCGAAGCCCTGAAACATCTGGACCGGGGAAACCGCGTCATAGACCGTTGCGTGGTCTATCTTGCCCAATTATCCGCTACGCTCACCAGCCACAGTAAGTCTAACTTTAAGTTACCGGTTGCGTTTGCCTTTTTTGTTTTGAAAGATGCGACATCGCGCTTCAGTTTCCATCAATCAGTTAGAGATGTGCGGCAGAACAGGACTCACTGACTTGTCTCTGGACCCAGCTCCGTCGACCAACTTCGATCCGAGTTACTCTGTCGTAGGCAGCAACGGCAACAATGTCAACACCGGCAACGGTGCCAGGCGAAGCAATACCAATACGGTTCCATCTGTCAATCCTATCGACAATACAACTCAAATAGATCAAAACCTGGACGTTGGCGTCAACCAGCATCAACAGCACTCCTCTCAACATTACCAACAACAGCATCTCGCGACAACATCCCGGACATTCCAGATGGACGTGGAGACGGACTTGAACGAGTTTATGCTCGACACGGATTTGGATCTGTTCGCCAGGCAGTTTGATTTGTTCCGGCAATATTGAGCACCATGTTCAGTGGTAGCGTGCAGCATCACACTCACTCTTACAACTGCAGTGGGAACAAGAGCCAGGAGAAGCGAAGAGAAAAGATCGAGAGAGAGAGAGAGAGAGAGAGGAACAACTCGGGCACGAGAAAAGGGAAATAGCAAAAAGGACTAAGTGGTCAAAAGGGCAGAGGTATCAATATGGTTGGTACAAGCAACCCGGTCGACGACTAATTCTAAGTGAGGATGATGAGCACGGATGGCGAGAGTCGCCACTGTCCTTATCGTTGTGCTTTGAAAGGGGGCCAAAAAGCGTTATCACTTGATACCGTTACCTCACTGCGTGACTGCATGACTGCAAAGTACAAACTACATATGTATAAACATATCCTCGTCGGGGGAAGTGATGAAACATTGAAAGTTTCTTTGTGCACCAGTGAAGGAGATAAATTACAATATGATATACTTGGTTACCTAGTCCCCTAACCAGTGGAGACTGGGGACTCATTCATATAAAAACCACGAAGCAAAAGCACAGTCAAATTTCAATCAAACTTTACCAGGCCTCACAGGCAATCCAGCAGCCTGATAGATCTGATCAATAGTCTGCATCTGCTTGACACTTTCGTCATTAGCAACCCAGTAAGCGGGGTCCTTGCCTTGCAGCTTGCGGACAAAGGCCTCGAGCTGGTATCGGTAAGTGCTCCAGTAGGTAGCGCCGCCCTTACCGGCGGTGGTTTCGACGTTCTCCCAGACCGGACCGCCCGAGTACTGATGCTTGTACTCTGTGCGACCGGTATCTTTGTGAGTGATGGCGATGTGGTGGTATACTATGTTCACAAAGTCAGTACTACGCCACCTCCATCTGCAACCAAGTTCTGTTGTATTTCTGGTCAAACTTACAATGTGGCATCATAGCATTATAAAAGTGAATGATACACTTTTCCGTCTCGACCTCGATCTGCGGCAACTCCCAGACCCTTGGGATCACATAGGCGATCCAGTCGCGCGCCATGTCGGTGTAGATGCGGGAGTGGACGAGTTCGCCGTTCCGGTCCTTGAACAGCAGGTTGGCCGTCATGGCGGCGTCGACGCGCTTGTCCTTGTCGTAAGGGCGAGCCACGGCCGACAAGATCTTGTCGGGAAGCCCGGCGCGTAGAGCGTACCGGGTGAACGACAATGCGTACGTCATGTCCATTAGACTGCCGCCGGCCAGGTCGAATTGCCATCGGATGTCGCCGTCCGGAACGCCCGGTGATGCTGTCATGCGTGCGTCGGCGTACGATCTGTTTGCCGTATTCGCCGGACTCGAGGAGGGAGCGGAACAAATGTGCTGCCGGGTGGAATTGCCAGTGGAATGCCTCCTCGAGAACCCGGTTCGCTTGTTCGGCTTCCCGGACTAGGGCCTCGGCTTCGGCGCCGTTGGATGTGAATGGCTTTTCGAGCAGGACGTGTTTGCCAGCTATGAAGAGATGTTAGGGTTGATGTTGTGTTTGGATAAAAGTGAGAAGTAGGACAGGCTTACCTTTCAATGTTTTCGATGCCCACTCGTAGTGGAGTCCGTTCGGTGTCGAAATGTATACAAAGTCAACCTCTGAGTCGTCGAGCAGTGCTTGGTACGATCCGTAGGATTTCTGGAAGTGGTATTTCTTCGCTTGGCTGGCTGCTGTGTCGGCGTCTCGCGAGGCGATGGCATACAGGATCACGTCTGGATGAGTCTCGGCGGGATGAATGGCTGTGTAAGACTTAGAAACTAGTTCTTTGTTGTTTTTGTTGG